>NW_005371677.1:1448861-1464310 GCF_000412655.1 Myotis brandtii
CTACTGGGGATGTGCCCACAACCAAGGTACATGCCCTTGACCTGAATCAAACCTAGGACCTTTAAGTCCGCAGGCCGACGCTCTATCCACTGAGCCAAACCAGTCAGGGCAGTGCCTTTTTTAATGCAACATGAACAGAGGACAAATGCTCATACATGTTAAATATATTTTGGGGTTCTTTTTAACACTTAACAACCAAAGGATTTGTATGCATGCATGTAAGCATAACCAATGGACACAGACACTGGGGGGGGGCGGGGTGTCCAGAGAGAGGTCAATGGGGGAAAAAGGAGACGTATGTAATACTTTCAATAAAGAATTAAAAAAAAAAACACACCACAATTTTGTTTTCCAAGACAAATTTTAAAGAGGAATTAATCCCCATTGATCTCTAGGTTTCATTGTGTGTAGTGAAAGCTTAAAACTCCTTAAAATTAGAGCTTTTAATTCTTCTTATAGTATCTGCATTCCTGTTAGGTCCAAATTCTTAAAGATTAGAAATTTAGAAATGATGATGACAGCCCCAGGCCTATTTTCCAGAACACACAAAGCCAAAGAAAGGATTTTTTGCCCTCATTTAGTAAAACTGACTTTTTTCTGGAACCTGGATACTAAGACAAAACAAAACAAAAAAACCCACAAACAACACAGGCACATTCTCATCAAAACATTTCATTTAAAACATTTTATTCTTTAAGTTATAATTAATACTCATCTTAGTTTCAGATCTTATACTAAAATTATATTCATCAATGAAAACTAGGTAAATCCAGACACCTGGATATCAACTTCAGTAAAAACTGAAGTGCAGTGTGACCAGGACGGGGAATCTGGGGACCGGGCTGAGAGCTCCATCTCTTTCCCAGTTTGCTATGTGGGGAGGGCCCGTTTCCTCATCGGAAAAAACATGGGCTTGTGCTTGATGCCTTCTATCCTCCATCATCCCCTGCTTCAAAATCCTTTCAACGTAATATGTTGGGTACAGAGTTTTGTTTTGTTTTGTTTTTTTTAATCTAAATGGCATTTGATAACTAGAACTGAGTGTTTCCTTTATGTTCAACACTAGAATTACTTATAAGGTTAGTATACAAAACTATGTACTGCCCCAAACTGGGTTATTTTTACATCAGCATCATTCTGGTAATGACAAAGCAAGATCCCATGGAAAACTCAAACTTTAGCTTTGCGGCTAGCATGGTAACTATATTAATGTCCTAGAGTTGCCATAGCAAAGTGCTACCAACCGGGTAAATTTTGACAACAGTGATGATCTCACAGTTCTGGGGCCAGGAGTCTGAAATCCCAGTGTCTGCAGTGTTAGTTCCTGTGGGCGCCCTGAGGGAGGATGTGTCTTATGCCTCTCCCCTAGCTTTTGGGAGTTGACAGAAATCCTTGATGTTAATTTACGTGTAGACTTATCACTGGACTTTCTGCCTCTACCTTCACACAGCAGCTGTGTGTGTGTGTGTGTTTGTGTGTGTGTGTGTTGGGGGGCGTTGTATGAGTGTGTGGTCAGAAAAAGAAATGAGAAAGGGAGGGAGAGAGGGAAGAAAGAGTGAGAAAGAGCGAGAGAGAAAGAAAGGAAGGAAGGAAGGAAGGAAGGAAGGAAGGAAGGAAAAGGAAAAAGAAAGAAAGAAAGAAAGAAAGAAAGAAAGAAAGAAAGAAAGAAAGAAAGAAAGAAAGAAAGAAAAAAAGAAAGGAAAAAAGGAAGGGAGGAAGAGAGGGAGGGAGGGAGGAAGAAAAAGGAAAGGAAGGGAAGGAAAGGAAAGGAAAAAGAAAAGAAAGAAAAGAAGAGGAGAGAAGAGAAAAGAAAAAGAAGAAAAAGAAAAAAGAAAAGAAAAGAAAAGAAAAGAAAAGATAAGATCCCTCCGAGGAGAGGCCTGGCCTGGCCTATGTGGCTCAGTTGGTTGAAGCATCATCCTTAAAGGGACAGGGAATAGATATGTCTCTCTTCTCTCTCTCTCCTCTCCCTCTCTCTCTCCCTCCCTCCCTCTCTCCCTCCCTCCCTCCTTCTCCCCTCCCTCCTTCTCCCCTTTCTTCTCTCTGGAATCAACTACAAAAAAACAACAACAAAAAACAGGAGAAAAGAAAACTTTAGTCATACTCACAAATATTAGGCTTTATCTCTCATTAGAATTACTTTTTTGTTTAAAATGGAACTTAATATTTTGATCTTTATGTATTTTTTTACTCTACTACTTCTGTGTGTGATATCTCTTTCTCTCTCTCTCCCCAACTTGATCCAGCTGATATTATAAATTCTGAGAGGAGAGACCTGATATACAAATGTATATAGATATATACAAATTTCTCTTTAAGATTCCAAGTAACATAGCATGTGACATTGTTAGCATAGAATTGGATTTGAGAAATATATATTTTTGTTTGACTTTTTTAAGATAGCGACATTGCCTTACATTACCTAAATAAACTGTTTTACCTCTGTTCCTAGCATGCTTTTATTGCTTAGTTTTTATGCCATTCCTGTCTAAGGAAATGGGAGCACTGAATGCCAAGGTGTTAACAAAGAGCCACTTTATTCTGTTCTATTTGATGCTTCTAATTGGGATACAATTTCAATAAGAAGGGTCTCTAGGAAGTCAGGAGTTCCTTCCTGCATATGCAGACTCATCTGTTATGCATCACATTTGATAAGATTGATGGATAAGGCAGCATATGGGAGAAGCCCACATGGATGCCCCTATTCCTAAGGGATTAGCAAGGACCTTCAGACCATCTTCAATAACCTTGCACTCAGCTCAGCCATCTTGGGAACAAAAGGGACAACCCATGCCTGCCTTCCAATTAAACATTTAGACTTTAATAAGAACTTTATTGTTTTCTATGGGAAACTATAAAAATAAAAAAAAAATTCCTCAAAATTTCACACATGGGTAACTCCACTGCCTCTCATCAAGTGTTCTGTGGTCTCTGAGGGCATATTTCAATTTCACTAGGCTTAACACACTTTTAGGATATGGCCCAACAATGAGCAAAGAAAAAATATATTTCCGCCCTGCTTAGACTAATTGTTGCTTTTCTTCTTTTCATTTTATATTTAGTCTCAGCATATTCTCTGGTTGCTCATTCAAAGCAGTGTTATGAGAGACTTGCTATGCAGCCTTGTAAGGGATAAGGTATAACTAACTAACTAGTTATGTAGTCATCTTGGGTGGTCACGAATGTTGTGGTTTGGGGAAATTTCCTTCAAAAACACCTTGCATTAAAAACACTTGAATTGAGTCCACTTACCCTTAATTAGTATTGCCATCTCAGAAACATTTCACAAATCAATATAAAATCTTGAAATTAAATGATGTTCTGGTCTTCCAGTGGATACATAGGCTTAGTTAAAATGTTTTTAGGCGAGCATTTTCTGTTTTATACCAAGGAAGAAAAAAACCTTGCTTCCCTGATGCATTATTCTTAGCCTTGTTTCTACATAAAAATAACCAACAACAACAAAAAAACAACTTATTACTTTAGGTCTCTATTCAGGAACCCTACTATTGAGAAAAGTAACTTCAAATTGATGCCCCAAATAACAAAACTTAAAACCTTATGCACATCAATTGTACAGAATCATATGTTAAAAAAAAAATTTGCCCTGCAACACAGGGTGATGCAAAAGTAGGTTTATAGTTGTGAGTACACAAAACACAGAGTTTATTCTTGGATTATTAGTTTAAATATTGTGTTATTTTCCATATGAACAACTGTAAATCTACTTTTTCCTCACTGTATGCATTTCTGACTTTTAAAAGACTTGTCTCCCCCAAAGAGAGATAAAACAAGAAACCACAAAGAGGGGCACCTAGCCTGTGCTGTCTCCACTCCCCTTTGCTAGTGCTAACAATGTCCAGTTGAGAAGGACTTGCCAAAGACCAGGGTTGACAAGACGGTAGCATGCTTATAAATAATGAATAGAATTAATAAAATTGACAAGTATCATGCTTCTAAGCTTCTGTGGAGATGGTTCTTAAATTCAGAATTCTGAATATCCAGCAACAAAGATATTGTGTGAAAAATCTGAAAATTTGCAGATAAGTTCTTATTTGTTGGCTTGTCATTGATAGATAATGGTAAACAAAAACAAACAAACAATAAACACACTAAAATATAGAAGAAGCATTTATGTTTGTATCTACACAGGACAACCAAGTCCAAATGAGAGAAATTTTCTATTTATTTCAGAACGTTGAACTTTCTCATTGGAGCTGTTCAATGTGAATTGAAGTTTTCCATGCGTAATCTGCAAATATTAAGCACGATTTCTATTTGATTGCATTTTAAACTCAATGCATGTGTTCCATGTAGATTCAGCTAAACTGAGCTTTATTGGGAAGAAAGGAAATAATGACCCAGTGACATTCTATACAATGATTCAATGATTCAGTTTGTTTTTTGATTCCTCTAACAAACATCCTATCTAATAAAGAGGAAATATGCTAATTGACCCTCACACCATCACAAAGATGGCGGCACCTACAGCCAATAAGAAGGGAATATGCTAATTGACTGCCATGCCCTCAAAGATGGCAACGCCCACAGTCAATAAGGAGGGAATATGGTAATTGAATGACACTCCCTCAAAGATGGCGGTGCCAACAGCAACAAGATGGCGGCGCCCAGTCCTCTCAGCCCCACTGGGGCACCTGCCTCCGGAATCCCCCAGTCCCCTCAGCCCCCGAGCCCCCCAGGGCTGGCTTGAGGCACAGGCAAGCTTCAGCTGGCAGCTACCCAGCCGCCCAGGGCTGCCCGAGGCTCAGGTAACCAGGGCCGGCCGAGTCACATTGAATAGCTCCAATGAGTGGCAACAGCAGAGGTGTGATGGGGGCATTGCCTTCCCCTGATCGCCAGGTCGCCTCCCACCCCTGAGGGGTCCCGGACTGGGAGAGGGGGCAGGCCGGGCTGAGGGATCCCCCCATGCATGAATTTCGTGCACTGGGCCTCTAGTTGTCTATATACCTCAGGTGAAGAGCAAATGAACAACAGGTATACATGCAATCAGAGATTCTACAAACTTCACAAGGAAATAACTTTAAAAGCAGCAAAAACAATAAGTTCAAGAGAATGAGAAGAGAAAGCACATACTGGGAGAAAATACTTGCAAAAGACACATCTGATAAAGGAGTGATATCTAAAGCATATATGACATCCAAAATATACAAAGAACTTTTAAAATTCAATAATAAGAAATCAAAAGATCCAGTTAAAAAAAAGGGCCAAAGTTGAACATGAAAATATATATCTCAAGAAACAGCTTGGTTAATATTGGTAGATGATGAGTTGATAACTGCAAAAACAGTATTTTTAACTGCATCTGAAGAAATATGAATGACAAAATATGTCTTACTTGTGTACACGTGTTTTAGTTGCAAGAACACCTAACTTCACGAAAATAATCCTTGAAACTCAGTAAAAACAAAGCCTAAGGATTCCCATTTGTCATTATAATCCAACATAGTTAAATTTAATTAATTTGAGGGTCATGTTGATAAAAGGACTCAGAATGCTACATTATTCATTGCATAGGTAGTTGTGTTTTATTGCTTAAATAAACAGGAGGGTACATGCCTACATTTTGTCCTTTATAGGTGGATATTTTTAATTCAGTTGGAAAGTAAAAATTTGTCCTAAGATGCAAAATTGCATCTAATGTGACTTCTCTCTTTGGTTGAAGAGACATACTGTTCATACGCTCGTTAGAATTTTATTTTACTATTTTGCTTTTGTCCTTGCAAAATAAATGTGTTAATTGTATCGAATGTGACAATTATTCATTTATATGTGTGTGTGTTAAGGAGAAAACCAGACTCAAAATGGTATAATTGTGTGAAAGTCCAAGATACCAAACCTAGATTTAATACCCAGATCTAATTGCTCTTTTAGCCTCTCCCAGAAAAAAAAAAAATCTTTATCAATGAGTCTGGATTTTTGTGGTCAACATGAATGAGGTGATTTATTACTTGGGCCTTGTCTGTGCCCCCTCCTCCCCTAAAAGAAGAAGCAATGAAGCAATCTGCATGATAAACACCCTTGCCAATTGCTTCCAACCAAAACAGGATGTCTGTATCTAAAAATAATCCTTTTATTTATTTAATAGCTCTGTTACTCCACCCATCTTCTTATAAAGACCTACCATTTTGTACAACCTATTGGAGTGCCCTTCTGTTTGCTAGATAGAATGCCCCTCCACCCCCCACCCCCATTCATGAATCACTTGATAAAGCCAAGTAGCTCTTCAACTCTACTGGGTTGAATTTTGTTCTTTGACAGTGTGCATATAGCTTAGCCTCATTATTTGTGAATTCATCTACTTGCTAAAATTTATTTGTAACCCAAAACTCTGTATTGTGTTGCTTCTGTGGTCATTCATGGGCCTGTGCAGAGCATTAAAAACTTTGAGTTGCCTTGGTGCAGTCCAAGCTGAGGTCAAACAAGGAGGTGCTCTGTCTTCTTGTTTGAGCTGTTATGATGTAAACAAATGTCCTTTTCATAGTCTATTTGGTGACACATTTTTATGCTTTTTTTGTTGTTGGTGGTGATTTCACGGTTTAAAATGGCCCCTAGCAATAGTTCTGAAGTGCTGGCTGTTATGTCAAAGCAAGAGAAGTCTGTGATGTGCCTCACAGAATATACAGTTGCTAGATGTTTCTCTCAGCCGTGAGTTACAGTGCTGTTGGCCTTGAGTTCAATGTTAATGAATCAGTAATATTTATTAAGTCAGGTGTCTTTCAACAGAAATATACATAAAACAAGGTTACGTATTGATCAGTTGATGAAAAAAAAAATTGTGGCCAGAGGTTCACAAAGAACATAACCCATATTTCCTCTAGGAAGTATGGTTTACTAAGCCAATGGTCATGGCAACTTTGTAGAATATAATGATGATAAATAATGAGAATCAATTGTGTATTTAAGTTTAAATTTCAAAAAATCAAAATATTGATTCTCATACAAATATATATGGAATGGTAATAAAATATTTTATTGGACTAGTTAATTAATAAAAAATAGGAATATATTCAAAGGAGAAATGAAGAAATAGAGATTTTTATATTTGGTCAGTCATAGGAATAAAGAAAAAATAGATACAATGGACATGAAAGTAGAGGAATGAGAGGATGAGTAGGGCAAGAGGTTAGATGCAGGTCTTCTCCTTCCTCTGGACTCTCTTTTCAACGTTAGATTGAAACTTATATGAATGGTATAAAAATTATCCAACTATGAGAATTCTAGATAAAAAAATAAACAAAAAATATGTGATAATTCCAGATGCATTCTAGAAGAATCATACACAAGTTAGGGAACTCCTGTGTGTCCGGCAGGGTGCCTTTGCTAAGGAGCAGAAATGATTAGGAGAGATGCCCAGGCAGATGATCTTCGTCATACTCTCCCATTTCCCAAGCCTACTTCTACAATATAGTACCACATAGGAGATCCATGAGTATTGGATTCTGCAATCACAAAAGTGCTCATGGTGCGGCCTTCTCATAGGGAGGTCCACAGAGAGAAACAATAAAACAGAAAGAGAAACAAAACCCAAGTACTGAATTTGCAGCCAACCTCCGAGGACTGGCAGTGCCAGGGAGAGCCAAATTAAGGATTGGTTAGGCAAAGGGGGTCCAGTTCACCAAGGCCATCATGCAGGTCACTGGAAGGCCAGGTAAGGACCTGAGGAGCAGTATGAATACCACTGTAGTCCGCCTACACCTGGGGAATGTGCATGCTGTTCCCGCTGGGAATCACCCTCTGGCAAGGTAGAAGAAGAAGTGCTAAACCCTGGAGGAATCATCTGGAAGAAACTATTTCAGCTGGACAAAAATAGACAAAGAGTTCTTTGAAAATTGGGATATTTGTTCCGACCCAGGGAAATGGGACCCTGAAAGAAAGTTGCCTAGATGTATAGAAAATTCTGGAAAATTGTGCAATATTTTCCATAGTCTGATAGAGGGTGTGTGGGGCCCCAATGCAATTAGAACTATTTACTCATGCAAATATTTAGTATTGCCAAGGAATTGGTAATAAAAATTTTTTCTTATTTCCCAATATTGATTTATTGCTAGTTATTTGGGGTTTAGTCCAATATACTAGTCACTGTGATCCCAGTGAAATCACTGAATTATATAATGAGTCAAACTGTACTTTAGAGAGATTTACAGTGCATTGCAAGGCCCCAAGAGGACTCTCCCCATAAGAAATTGACAAGGATTTGAGCAGAAGTTGAAGCAGCTAGTGGTTTGTTGCAAGAAAATGAGACGCTTTTCATTAATACCATGTTGTGCAGGATATGACTCTTCTATCAGACATGAAATCAAAGCATAATAATGAAAAATGTAAAAGTTTTGGTGTCATGACAATAAATAGTAGGATGTTGACATTCCTCACACAGCACCAAAAGATACTTTTCAAACAAACATTTAGAGTATAATAAATAGCTTCCAAGTTTTAGGATCAAGATTTCTTTTCTTCTGATTCTTAATATCATACTCTCCCCATGTTCTGTAGTTCTCTGGACATCCCAATAACTATATTACTTTCAGCAGGAAGAAAATACAGATTCTGTACATGAACAAATGGTGAAAGAAAATGGAGTTAACACAAATCCTTTACCCTAAACTTTTTATATTACCAGCTATATATTTCAACACATTTTGACTAAACTGCTTATGTATCATGATGCCTTAAATGGAGGAGCATAACACAATTCACTTAAATTGTGAATTATAAATCATATATATGCAATTTATAAGTTGTATGGAAAAGTATATTAAATTTCTACAGAGACAATTATAAGAATTTATTTTTAGCAATGGCAAGTTTGCCAAAGTTTAACTTTGGACAAGCCTCCCATAGATTCTCATCTTCAAAATTAAGACAGTTGGCAGGTTACCATTCTAAATACTAAAAAGAGAGACAGAATCTTTCTCTGTTTTTTTTTAATTTGGCCTTGTGGGTAGTTGCCATAAAAAATCATGTGGCAATGGCCACATGTCCACTGTATCTTCTAGATAAGAAAAATCTACACATACTATGTCAAGACTATTATGATATTAAGCTCACTTTTCTCCAGCTAACCTCTTCTAGTCACCATAGAGTTTATTGAAAGAATTGTATATAGTTTTAGTCTCCATTTTTTCATCTCTCATAGGTAACTGAACTCACTAGAATGTCCTTCTGTGCCATTGTATTGAAGTGCATTCACTAAGGTTACCCGGGAGCCTGCAATTCACAAATCCACTGACTATGTCTCAGTCCTTATCTATGACGTCTGCCCAGGATCTTTCATGATTCTTAAATTATTTTTCAGAAGCATGGAATGTTTAACTCCTGTCTCAACCTGCTTTAGTCAGGTTACACTAGTTAGGATACACTAGAAAACATAAATAAGAACTTTCTTCATAGAAACCCATATTTCAATATCTCAGACCATGCTCCTTATTCCTTATATGGATCTTCTAGAAATTACCATTAGAACTTAAAGAAGGAGAGCTGATCTTTTCCCTCATCATGGATATTCTTACCCCTGATGAAACCTGCAGTCATCTGTGTACCTTTAGCAAATTACTTGAAAACTATTAATCTATTTCTTTAAAAAAATGGAACTATTGCCCTAACCAGTTTGGATCAGTGGATAGAGCGTTGGCCTGCTGACTCAAGGGTCCCAGGTTCAATTCTGGTCAAGGGCATGTACCTTGGTTGCGGGCACATCCCCAGTGGGGAGTGTGCAGGAGGCAGCTGATCGATGTTTCTCTCTCTATCCCTCTCCCTTCCTCTCTGTAAAAATCAATAAAATATATATATATTTTAAAATGGAACTATTAATAATAATAATACATACAAATTATTGGAACTTATCTCTCTTAGGCAGGATGAGCCAAGCATTTACCAACATTCCTTCTTTTTAATTCTCAAAACAAATCTATAAGAAATATATCATTATAATGCCCTGTTCCCACATTTGGAAAGTGAAGTTTAACAATTTCGAAGGCTTTGTTGTGGGTTACACAGGTGGCAGGTGAGATGACAGGGTTTCCAGTCTTTGTCTATTCATTCAAAAACCTGCCACTTCCGGCACTGACATGCTTAGAAAATATTTGTTATTATACCCAGCACATAGTTGTCACTTCTTAAATAATATGTGAAACAATGGAATTGTTGAATAATGTTTCAAAATGTAAATATTTATGAATATATGCTTATCTATGCAGGAGCAAAAATATCTGCTAACCAAGAATAAAAATTAAGAGCAGATTTTTTTTTCATTTTTGCCTAAGGAGACAGAGGGAAGGAGGGAGGGAGAGAGGGAGGGAGAGAGGGAGAGAGAGAGAGAGAGAGAGAGAGAGAGAGAGAGAGAAGCTAGCACAAAGAAAAAGAAAATATGGGGATATTTACAAATGGATTAAAATGCACCGATAAAGAACTAAAAGTGAAATGAAAAGAAGATGGAATCCAGGAGCACAAGGCATGTCAAAGCATCTCCCAGTGTGGCTCAGCCTGAAAGAGCTTCACACGTTTCATTCAGTTTGAATACACAGGCCAGCGAAGGGAGCGCGCCGGCTCCGGAATAATTATTTCTACTCCTCATATTTTTATGTCTAAACCAAAATAGTGACAAGATATCTCTGTCTTATGAGATGAATGTCAGTATTTTTTAGCCCCACAAACACAAAGGAAATAAATTTCTTTCTCATAAAATTACTGTAGCATTAAATATGCATTCTGTTTGATTACAAAATACTTGTAGATGAACACGATACATTTTCCAGTTCATAGCATTTACTTTTCTCAAGTCATCCCACATAAGCCAACTATTTTACTTCAGAAAGCACAAGATAAATAAAAGGACATAATTTTCCAGTAGAACCCATGAATAAGTGAAGGAATGTTGTTTTCCGGGACAGGTGAAATGAACTAAATACATTTGAGATTATGATAATGAATTAAATCCTCCTAAATAATGTTATTAGCTATTGTATGAACTAATTAGAACCACATTTTAAAACAGAAATAGCTTGACTTTTGCTGTACTTATTATTATAAGTGAAATAGTAGCTGCTGTTGAAAATATGTGCTCAAAAGCTTATGTTTCTTGCTGGTTGTTAACTTTGTGAATTCAGGTTTTATCCCCTGAGCCTCCGTCCTATGCCGTGTCATCTCCCGAGCTTTTAGACTCAGAGTTTCTCCTAAGATGGCTTCATCCATCTACTTCTGGTCTTTTTCACTATTTAGGTTGGGAATTCTTTGCCTACTTTGACTCTGAGCCAAGCATCATAGTTTATATTACTTCATAGTTTTACTTTTATACATGCCAGTAAAGAAATAAATAAAATATAAGGAAAACTGTGTGGAGGAGAAACTATATTTAGAAGTGAAAATTAAATGTAGGCATTAAAAACCTGTGGATCACAACTTCAATGAATAAAAAAAAGTCCTGCATAGATACAAGATTAGAAATAAAAAATATTACTGAACATACTCTGAAAATCATGAAGTAGTCAATAAATTCATGTGTGATCAATCCTAAAGAAACAGGTGACTTTTTAGCTAAGTATAAAAAATCAAAATTGATACAAACAATGTTCTTTTCGAGAACAGGCAGAAGATCACCAAAATCTTTCTTGAAGCAAAAGAAAGATGAATAAAAAGAAAGACACACCTTGTTGCTGAATGTGAAGATTCAATATTATAAATCTATGTTTTCTTCCAGCAATTTACAAGTAAATATTTGAAATGGGAGTTGGTCAATTTGATCAACATCATTCTAAAATTCACTTTAAATCTTAACTATGCAAGAATAGCCAAGAAAATGTAGAAAGGCATATTATGCTTTATCCTGATATTATAGCAAATGTTAAAATGCTAAATTTTAAAACAATTATATTTTGCTAATGTTAGTAATATATTTTGTATTATAAATACAAAATGCAAACGAGTCAGGAGAATATAATTCACTTGTGTCTTGATATTGGAAAGATTGAAATTTTACACTTTGCAAAAAAATAATGATATCCATTTATATCAGAAGTTAAATTTAAAAATAATAAAATAACACTATAAATACTATTTATTGAAAAAAAGAAATGTAAGGACTGATAAATTTGACACTTAAAAGTGTACATGTTTATTTAGAAACTATCAAAATAAATTATAAAGTCAAATAAACTTGGAAAAAATACTCAGAAAAGATGGCAGAAAAGGGGTTAATAGCCATATATGTGACCAGCTCTAATGAATGAATAAAACTAAATAAACACCTGAACTGAAGATACACAATGGGTATTAACAGGCAAGCCAGAAAAAATAAAATAAAAATTACCAACAAACATATTATATAAATACAATTAAGGACAAATATAATTTTATTTATAAAGTTACCAAAGCAAGTTTTTAAAATGTTTATTTAAATTAAGGACACAGATAAACAAGCACTACATTTATTTTGGTGCATATATAGTTTTTAAGCCTTTCTAGTTCTTAATTCTGCATTATATGTAATGAGGCATATATGTATGACCTCCATTCGAGTGAATTGTTCTCTCAAAACTTTGAAAACATTTGAAGATACATAAAAGGGCACATAAAACATATAAAATAATACTCATCACTATGCTGTTGCTTTAGATAGTCTTAAAACAACTTGGGCTTCAGTGGTAGAAAAGGAAATCAGGAAACCACTGATAATGTTTTAAAAATGCCTGTTTGTTGTATAAACCAGATAGTGATCATGCCCAGGAAGGGTTGGCAGCCTGGGTCCTACTTACCCTTTTGGTTTAACATTGATGAGAGGTTAACCCCAGGCAGAAGATTAGGCAGGGCACCATCACCGAGTATTTCTTCACCAAGCCGGGCAGAAAGAACATGTATGACATTAGTTCTCAGTTGTGCATGGCGATAGGTGACATATGACCCTCCTGATGAGTTTTGGGAAAGTGGAAGAAAGAAACATGGTGAATATGATCATGTCTCCTGCATGTAGGCTTCTGATATAAGGCTTATAGATGACTGGTGACACTCCCATTTATTATAGTCTCAGGTCATTGATAATACTTATAGCTTTACTAATCACTGGGGCCTAAGCAACAAAAGAGGAAGATGCCATGTTTCAGGTGAATGCTATACTTCTGAAGTAGCTCAATATTCAAAATAATTGCTCTGGAGCTGACATACACAGAGCATGTCTCTTCCCTTCTTCTTGTCCCTCAATTCTCTTCTTCTGTCCTCACCCCAAAGGACTGGTTATCTGTAATTTAGGACCCACTTGGTTCTTTATGAAATAACTGTGAAAGTGTGTATGTAAGGACTAAATCCAGTAAGGGGGAAAAATTTATCTGACTTCCATTTAACAAAACAAAACAATAAACACCAAAAAAACAACAAAACAAAAAAAACCCCAAAACAGAAAACCTCTAAAAATGTCATTTGGGGGCACTTGCAAAAGTTTTCTTCTCTAAGAAAACAGGACAGCATTTTCATTAAATCTGGACTTATATATTAAAACTAGAGGCCCGGTGCACAAATTAATGCACTGGTAGGGGGGCCTGGCCACAATCGGGGTCAATGGGGGGGGGAGGGCTGGCTGGCCAGGGGGAGGGACCATAGGAGATTGGCTGTGGGAGCACACTGACCACCAGGGGGCAGCTCCTGCATTGAGTATCTGCCCCCTGGTGGTGAGTGAGCATCATAGCAACCAGTCGACAGGTCATTTGGTCATTCAGTTGCTTAGGCTTTTATATAGAGAGATTATTTATAGTCATTGGTACATTAATCAAAACAGTGGGTGAACAAGCTGACTAGATCCATGATTCTTTATTTCTCTATAGTAGTTATTAACATGGTATGTTCAAAACTAGAGAAAAAAAACAGCCTAATTGTATATGTAACAAATACTGCCTACCCTAGGAGCAACCACAGATCTCTTCAAAATACAAAGAAATCTCATATACCAACATGTTGGGGAAAATTCCTTATTTGGCTTTCAAAGTAATCGGTTTTATCCCCAGAAAATAGGTCCAATTTACTGACAGCTCTAAGCTGAATAGTAAATTGACTCTTTATAATATCATCTCTCTATTGTTACATTATGGGCCCGGTTCAAGAGTCATTATCCAGCTGTTCCATGAAAGCCTGCATGAAGACATACAAACCCTGAAAGTAATCTATTTCCCAGTTCTTTGTGGCCCTGGAAAGGCCCAGAATTTATGGGGACTTGTTAGAGACGCCAGGCTAATAAAAACAGAAAGATACCTTAGTGTTCTTGGCATTGCATGGTGCTTATAGATGTGAAAGTGTTTCAGCCTCTCTGTCCAACATGATATTCTTGCCATCCCAGGACAGAAATTCTAGGAGAAGCTGGCCAATAATGGTCAACAATGCATTGTATTTATTGTGGCTAATAAGAATTAAACCTGTCCAATGAAAAATGGCAGTTTGTTTATAGTAAGTCCTATTTCCTTATTACAGTTTTCTTTTGCTCTAAAAATGCAGTTGTCTATAGCAACAACAGACATGAAGTTTCTCATAACAACAGATTGGTGAATAGGCATAATAAGGTTGATAGAACATTGGAAATAAAGGCATGTTATTTTCTTTTATTTGTTAAATGTTTTCTAGGACTCTTCCATTAAACAAGAAAGAAACTAATATACAAATTACTGAAGTAATTAGTTACTATGCTTATTTTTGAAGAACCGAGATTTTTAAATAATAAAAAAAAATCAGGAGTATTAATGTTTTCAATAACCAAAATCTATTTTAAAAAGTATAAATGGTTAATGGTAGTCTTAGATGTTTTGATTCTTTATTCTTATTATATACTAGAGGCCCGGTGCACAAACATTTGTGCACTCGGTTGGGGGGGTCCCTCAGCCTGGCCTTTGCCCTCTCGCAGTCTGGGACCCCTCAGGGGATGATCACCTGCTGGCTTAGGCCCGCTCCCTGGGAGATTGGGCCTAAGCTGGCAATCAGACACCCCTCTGGCATCCCAGGAGCCCTTGGGGGATGTCCACTTGCCAGCGGGGAGCAGGCCTAAGCTGCAGTCGGACATCCTTAGCGCTGCTGAGGAAGCGGGAGAGGCTCCCACCACCACCACTGTAGTGGCAGCCGTCAGCCTGGCTTGTGGCTGAGCAGAGCTCCCCCTGTGGGAGTGCACTGACCACCAGAGGGCAGCTCCTGCATTGAGCATCAGCCCCCTGGTGGTCAGTGTGGGTCATAGTGACCAGTCATTCACAGTCGTTCTGCTGTTAGAGTCAGTTTGCATATTACCCTTTTATTATATAGGATTATTATATAGGATAGAGGCCTGGTGCACGGGTGGGGGCCGGCTGGTTTGCCCTGAAGGGTGTCCCAGATCAGGGTGGGGGTCCCCCTGGGGTGCCTGGCCAGCCTGGATGAGGGGCTGATGGCTGTTTGCAGGCTGTTCACACCCCCTTCAGGGTGGGGGTCCC
>NW_005371677.1:1465045-1479983 GCF_000412655.1 Myotis brandtii
GGTTGGGTTAATTTGCATATAGTCGCTCTGATTGGCTGGTGGGTGTGGCTTAAGGTGTAGCAAAGGTACGGTCAATTTGCATGTTTGTCTTTTATTAGTGTAGATGCCTGCATATTTAAAACAATGTGCGTTCATAAAACACAAGTATATTGAGGTATTGAGGGCAGTGGATATGAGGGAAACTTTACCATGCTGGAACATGGGATAATCAGACCATATGTAAATATTTTGCACAAATAATATTCGAGATAGAATGAAAAGAGAAAAGTTAACACAGTTGCTAGACTTGAGAAATACAAGCAGGAAAGTGAAATAATTTTTCTTAAGGTGTGTTTCTTGAGCTACACTAGCTGATGGAATGGCCTCAGACATATATGAGTATTTAAATTTAAGTTGAATTAATTTACATTAAATTAACATTGTGTTCCTCAGTTGCACTAGCCAGATTTCAAGTACTCAGTAGCCACATGTGGCTGGTGACTATTGTTATTGCACAAAAATAGCTTATAGGACATTTCTATCAACTTGGAAATTGTAAGTGGGTGGTGTTGTTCTAGAGCAGTGATGCCAAACCTATGACACACGTGTCAGAGGTGACACGCGAACTCATTTTTTTGGTTGATTTTTCTTTGTTAAGTGGCATTTAAATATATAAAATAAATATCAAAAATATAAGTGTTTGTTTTACTATGGTTGCAAATATCAAAAAATTTCTATATGTGACATGGCACCAGAGTTAAGTTAGGGTTTTTCAAAATGCTGACACGCCGAGCTCAAAAGGTTCTCCATCACTGTTCTAGAGGATGGTTACTAGCATTTCTACAGACTTTTTCTGTTTGTGGAGTGTTTTTATAGCCAATGGAAAGTAGTGAAGCAATAAAAGGAGAGAAGTGAAACATTACATAGAATCTATACTATTAATAGAGGAATATGCAAATTGTCTGGGAAGCCATCACAGCAACAGCAAGCTGCATGGGGCGACAAGGCCGGCAGGGGGGTTAGTGAGGGACTACCAAACAACTGAACAAACAGGCTGTGTGGGGCAATCTGGCCAGCAGGGGGTTTAGGGAGGGATGACCAAACAACTGAACAGGCTGCGTGGGGCGACCAGGCTGGCAGGGGGGACAGTTGGGGGCGCCCAGGCCAGCAGTGGGGGCAGTTAGGGGTGACCAGGCTGGCAGGGGGAGGCAGTTGGGGGCAACCAGGCCGGCAGGGGGGACAGTTGGGGACGACCAGGCCAGCAGGGGGGCAGTTAGGGGTGACCAGGCCAGCAGGGGGGACAGTTGGAGGCGACCAGGCCAGCGGCGGTGGGGTGCAGTTGGGGGTGACCAGGCCAGCATGGGGGGCAGTTAGAGGCGATCAAGCTGGCAGGCAGAGGCAGTTAGGGGCAATCAGGCAGGCAGGCAAGTGAGCAGTTAGGAGCCAGCGGTCTTGGATTGTGAGAGAGATGTCCGACTGCTGGTTTAGGCCCGATCACAGTCGGACATCCCCGGAGGGGTCCTGTGTTGGAGAGTGTGCGGGCTGGGCTGAGGGGACCACCGCCATGCACGAATTTTGTGCACTGGGCCTCTAGTCTATTATAATTATCTTGGCTTTAAAGGAATTAAAAGTATTGTTCTCTTTATAGAAATAGTATAAGAATGATATGAGATTCTCAATATTGTTGCCATAGCTGATGGGCAAGCACAGTTTAGCCAACACTGTGTGGAACCTTTGATTCAGTAATTCTTCATTGAGTGCTATTATGTACCAGGCACTGTTCTAGATGCTTGAAATGCATTAGTAAACAGACAAAACCCTGCATTCAAGGACCCAGCATTCAGATTTTGCTTCAGGATTTTTCTATAACTACCTGGTACTGACCCTAAATGTTAGGAGATGTATTAAGAGTCCTACAACCCTTTCCAGATATTATTTGTACTTTCAATAAAATTAGGTATAAACTATTAGTTAGTGGTAAATTTCAATGACACCTGGGTTTTAATAAAGTATTTTTTTCTCAATATGCATTCCCTAGGTCTATTATATATTTCTTTTAAAATTGTGTTTTCTTTTGTTGTTGTTTCCTACATATTCAGGCTCTTTCAGAGGCAAGAGATATAACTAACATGGTAGATATTAATAGAAAGTATGGTAGACAATGAATGCCAAATCTGATAAATCAGGCAGAAATATAAAAACAAAATAGCTAAAACTTGTTTTGGGTAACATTTACAAAAAAATCCAAATTGATCCAATTACTGTCTAAAGTCTTCACTTCTTTGTCTTTATTGATTAATTATTGAACACACAACCCTGGTTTTTAAAAAGGTCTAATGCCAATTTGTTTCTAATTCTCTTTTTTCTCTAACCTTATTTCATCACTAATTCCATTCCCTTACTTTTACATTTATAACCCTATTCTTCACTAGAAAGGAATTTGAACAAGCAAACATATTTTGGCAGACAGAAATATCACCAAAAGCTGTGAGCCATAAATATGCTTATAGTGTCATACTCCTGTAACTCATATTGAATTCATAGAATTTGAATTACGTGTGCAAGTGTGTAGTGGGCATAATGCCTGTGCATGTGCACACATCTCTACACAGCCATGAGCAAAGTTTAAAAGCTTCTTAAGTGTGGGATTAAGTTACCATGTGTCTCGCCATGCAGAGTGAATAGCAGGACTCTCTTTAGTCCATCCACTATCATGTAACAGCAGACTATGAAAACCACCCACCCACTGCGCAAAGACAAGGAGTAAAAGATGTGGAATTTATAGATGGGTTTTTACTATGAGTATGTTCAAATGGATTTCAAACATTGAGCAAATAGGGACTTACATTATAAACCGTTCAAACACAATGTGGAAACCATAGACCTTCTTGCTGATTTTGAATGCGCATTTTAATTTGCAGGATGGGGTGATTGATGAGTAGGTGTTCCAGAGAGTGTTAATGCTAGATAAAATCCAGGACACGTGGCAAGGTACCCGTTTCACAAAGATTTAGTGATCTATAGTTGCGTTAGGCTCAACACCAAGCAGTGGCCAAGTAGAGATGAATAAGATCCTTGTCCTCACAGTCTCACTAGTTAGGAAAAGACATACAAATCACTAACAATAATGCAATGTGATAGTTCCCATAAATAAATATTTATGAAGTGGGTAGGGGTCCAGAAGAGGCAGTGATTCATTAACAGACAGATTTTTTCACATTCATTTTAGACTAATAATTCCACTGGTGTAAAATAACATCCTGATGGACACAGTTGCATAAAAATCTATAATAGATACTGACAATGTGTTAATACTCTATTAATTCTCATCAACATCACATTTGACACCAAACCCTCAAAAAATCGGCCTTGAATACATATCAGATTATTCAGAAAATATAGGCATCTACCCATGAGTCATTATGCTTTGAGGAAAATGTTTTTAGACACAATGAAACCTATATCTTTTGTTGTAAAAAAATGATGCCTGGGACAATTTTTTTTAGCACAGTTTACTGGTATGAAACTATTAAATAGTGTTTAAAATGAATATGGAGCATTTTTTTTCTATGAAAACCATGGGCTGTTAAAGAAACAAAAACGAAAATGTGTAGTCTAGGTGATAGGAACTTTCATCTATGGCAGTGGATCTCAACCTTCCTAATGCCGCGACCCTTTAATACTGTTCCTCATGTTGTGGTGCCCCCCAACTATAAAATTATTTTTGTTGCTAATTCATAACTGTAATTTTGCTACTGTTATGAATCGTAATGCAAGTATCTGATATGCAGGATGTATTTTCATTGTTACAAATTAAACATAATTAAAGCATAGTGATTAATCACAAAAACAATATGTAATTATATATGTGTTTACTGATGGTCTTAGGCAACCCACAGGTTGAGAACCGCTGATCTATGGGAAGTTCAACTTTGTATCATACATTAGTGCACATTGCCAAATATATGGCAGGTAGTTTCAATTTTCTTCTGAACCCCGAAGTGAAGGAGAGGATGCATTTAATACGTAGGTGTTTGTGGTGTGGACAGGACCCATTTTTTCCTGATCATTCATGACTGTGGGCGCTTTAGGAATGGAAGTCTGGGCAGAGGTCACCTCTGCTAGGTCCTGTTTCATTTGCAGTTGTACTGATTCCTGAGGCCTTGGGAATCCTGCTGGATAAGGGAGAGAGTTCAGTACGTTAGGTGTCTGTGAGAGAAAAGAAAGGATGCTTTAGTTTCATGCTGCTTTTGGACTCTTTTCCAGCCCTCAAGGCCAAGAGCATGGACATTTCCTGATAGCAATCCCTTTCTGGTATCACATATTAGGATATGAGCCTAATTCTAAGAGTGCAGCACATATAGGGACTGAGTGGACTAGCTCAGAACAATCCCCTGTGAGTGAGCTAGACATCATCTGTCTACTATGGAACCCAAGACCCAGAGAATGAAATGAAACCAACACATTCAATTAAACAACCTGTCCTCTATGAAGCCCTCTTCTGGATTCCAAGATAAAGTCAGGTTCTGATTTGCCTTGGCATTCAACGCTCCCAACTTAAGTCCATTGGAACTCTCAGAGAAGGAGTTCCCAGCTGGCATTCCGTAGTTTCTAAATGCATCCTATCTAGTTCCCACCCTAAAGTCTAGTAGTAGTCTCAGCACAATGTTGGTGCTCTAAAAAATGTTAAGATAGGCAGGTAAGTAGGCAATAGATAGATAAATATAGATAGATAGATAGATAGATAGATAGATAGAATAGATAGATAGATAGATAGATAGATGATAGATGATAGATAAATAGATAGATATAGATAGATTTTATATAAGTTGAATGAATAAGGGTCATACAAAGTTATCTGAAGATTGATTGCTAGATGAGAGATCATTCTAGCCATAAAACTAACTTGTTTTTTATAAATGATATAGCATGTAGAATGTTAGCTTTCTTGTAATTAGTAATTACTACAATATTTTGAAAATATGTTCAAATGCTACATGATAAGTTTCTCCTTTTAGAAATATGTATGACAGACCAGATGAAATTAATCAACAGCCTCTAGCTGGTCCAAGAACCTAAATTCCTCACTTATTACTGGAGTTGGTGGTTTGCGGAATGGGGTGTGTGTGTTTGTGAATGTACATATGTCTTATTGAGACTCTAATTTTGTAACCACAAACTCACTCACCCAGAATCAAAGAGTGATATTTCAAATACAGTTATTTATTTTACATAGTACATTAATTACATTAGTTCTCTGCATATATCCAGATGTGTACACAAACCTTCAGTGGAGGCTATACAGTGTTTCTGCTCTAAAATTGTTCACAGCACAGCAAACAGGCGTCTTTTTTTCTCCCTGGGGATAGGTGGTCTAACATCACTTTAAATAGATGTGGGCTGAAATTTTAGGTTTGGTTTCAAACTGGAGTGTTCACAATCTGAGTCTCATACTGGACCTTCGTTCGCTCTTCCTGGGGAGTTTTTAATGGCATCCCAATCTCCTAAACTGTGTGCAGCACCTTCTGCTTTTCCCATTACCGATCCTAATGTGTCCTTGAAATACTTGGGGTGCTGGGGACTGTTCGACCACAGTGTAGCTGGAAGAATGCGTAGAAGCACTGGTAATAAAATGACAATGTGTAGTTCTTAACAATTTATTTGAAATTTAAACAATGTTTTGAAATATTCTGATGTGAGTACTTCAAATGCCTGTATGTCATTTGATTTGAAATCTTTTCAGATTCTCCTTGCCTCCTGGTTTCATCTTAGATGAGAGGCATAGAAACTAATGTTGTGCAGGATAAGCAATTATGACTTTGAGAAGGTGCTATCCTTTGAGTCTCGGTTCTCTTTCCCTTTGTTAGACTCATTATTGGTGGCTGCCTTTCCGTTCAGAAGAATGATAGCTGACAAATGTTCCCATAAATCTAGCATCTGCTCTTTAATTTGTCTTAGTAGGAATGTAATATTGTCTCTATGGAGATGTCACGCTTCTTGTTGGGGAGAATTATTTTTTAAAGATAAAACTCAATGAAACTATTTATAAGAACTGATTTTAAAACAACAAAGCTGTATAGTCTTGCCACTCAGTCTTTAGCTTAATACTATTAGCTTCCCTATTACAACACACAAATAAATAGGACAGAAATGTTGGCCAAGTATGAATTCATTTGAAATTCATAGATTTCAAGTTTCAACCTTTTATGGATCCCACTTGGCTACCTAATGCCAAAATGCAGCTTCTTAGAACAGGCGGAGAAGGGGGACTTATTAAAAATAATCTCACAAACTTTCTTGGACACAAGATGAATTTCATGAGCAACATTATGACAAGTTAAGTGCAAATGAATCAGAACATATGGATTAAATTTCCCTTGAAATATACATGGTTTTGTAAATTACGAGAAAAAGGGGAATGGGAAAATGCAGTTTAACTTTGCCAAACCCAAGACATTTGAACAATTGTTCAAGAGAGCATGCCAAACCCATACTTTCCTCCTTTAAATCCACCTAATATAAGAAGAAACACTTTGAACTTATATAGCCGGGTCTTTCTCAGGAACTCAGTCCTTTCGGAATTTCCTCAAGTCTTCCTTATAGTAGCCTTGTAAACAAATTTCAGCTGCAGCATTGCCATTGTTACTTTAACATGTGTGATTATAGGAAAAGTTGAAAATTATATGCTTTGTAAGTGAGAAGTCAGTGTCAGAACTTCAATTAAATGGAAGCCAATGAATCCCTCTTTGTACCAAACTCTACTTTATAAAAAACATAATCCTCAGCAACATCATGAGAAATAAACGCTATGAATTGACATTATGAATTGATTACAGATGTTACTATTCTGAAAGCAAGACTATTCCCATAAATACAACATTACACTCAATATCTAACAAACTATTTGGTCATCCTTAGACGTATTTTTGTAATGACTTTACTGTGCAAGAAATATGTGTTCATTTAAAAAATCAATGTGAGATAAACAATAAGGGGAAAAATCATAAACAGATCTACTGTAACATTTCAAGGTATAATCTTCTGCACTTTTTCCTAAGTATAATTACACATAAATATTATTTTGTAACACACATGCCATAGTATACATTGTATATTGTTTATTCTAATTTACTTTAGGCTTATATAGTATGTATATATGTAGTATATACATATATTTTGTCATTGTTATTAAAATTTGACCAAGCTCTATACCTTATTTTCTAATCTGAAATTTCCCCTTAATTTACTGTATATTTATTTTCTTTTAATATATTTACATGTCAACAACATAATTTACATAATAACATTATCTGAACCACACTGACTAGACATAGTTATGGTTTCACTTTTGTCTACATTATTAAAAATGGGTATAGGCAAATTTTGAATTTCCTACTTACAGAGCTTGTAACGTCTGAATGATCACATTGCTCCATGCGTCACACATCCCAGGTTTGTATTCCTGTAGACCCCACAAGGGGTAGTTGTCCTACTTCTTCCATTCACTGTTGCCTTCCCCAGGCTTACTATAGTGTGAGGCATAATGGAGACTCACTACATGAATGAATGATTGAGAATTCCTGCCCTAGCATCTCCTAAACCCTCTACTCTCTCCAAATAGCACTGTGATCCCCTCAGCCCATTCTGGTCTCCTTCATCATAGGATACAACTCGACTCCTTTCCTTACTGATTTCAATCTGTATAGCAGTCCTACTGATGCTGTCCTTACCCTTCTCTTCAAACTTATTATATGATTTTCTGTTTGTTCCCATGAGTCCCAGGCTTTCTTTGTCATATCGCCTATCAAGTAGTCTCTTCATTTGTGTTGATTTCATTTTTGTGTTTGTTTTGCATGAGCGAGGGGATTGCAGCATGTTTAATGTTTGTGGACTGGAAGGAGAGAGCCAATGAGAGATTCAAATATATAGAAAAGAAGAAATAAGGAAACAATGTATGTATGGGGTCTTAAGCACTAGCAGAGAAAGTATCTCTCAAAAATGAATACATCCTTCTGTTATGATGGGAAGGACGGAGACTATTATAATTGATCCTACAACAACAGAGTCAGCCCTGCATATTTCCATGGTTCTGCATCCATAATTCAATAAACTGCCCATAGAAAACTGAGCCATTGTTGAGAACCTGTGGATAGGAGGGCTGACTGTGTGCATCATTTTATAAGGGTCTTGAGCACCCATGGCTATTGACATGTGATGCTGGAACCAGTCGCCTGCAGATCCTGAGGAACAGTTGGTAGTCAAAAGTTACATGCATATTTTTGACTGTGCAGGCCAGCACCCCTAACTCTGCACTGTTCAGTAGTCAACTGTATGTAGAAGGGATGTGAAAAATAGAAAGAAGTTCATGGTTGGTGGTCTCTAGGACAGTGATGGCGAACCTTTTGAGCTCGGCGTGTCAGCATTTTGAAAAACCCTAACTTAACTCTGGTGCCGTGTCACATATAGAAATTTTTTGATATTTGCAACCATAGTAAAACAAAGATTTATATTTTTGATATTTATTTTATATATTTAAATGCCATTTAACAAAGAAAAATCAACCAAAAAAATGAGTTCGCGTGTCACCTCTGACACGCGTGTCATAGGTTTGCCATCACTGGTCTAGGACAATATGCAAACACATGTAACGGAATAGGGTACTGTGGCAGAGGGAAGTGGCAAAGGGGTTACAAAGTAGTAAAGTAACTTATGATATTACATTTCAGGCTGAAATAGAATGAATTCTATTGGAGGATAACAACCTTAGTTCACAACTTTAATGAATCAATTCAATAAAATAATTTTAGATATCTTTCTGATTCCTTAACAAAATTTTGTCAAAGTACAAAAAGTCCTAAAAACATCACAGTCAAAAGTGTTCTTCACCAAATACTTTGCCGAAGGTAAAAATTTAAGAAAAACTTTTTAAAAGTCCCATAAATATTGAATTTTTGTCTTGGACGTGTTCCATTTTCCAGCTCTAAACATCAGCTCCTCTGGCCCTGTAAGCAACAATGATTGCAGCCATGCCTTAGGCCAGGCACAGTGGTGACTGCTGGGAATATGAAAGTGACAAAGACACAGTTCTCTGCCATCTTGCAGCTTACAGTCACTCAGGGAGATAGCTGTTAAATAAGTCATCACACTAATGAAGATAAATTCATCATGGAAATAAGATTCCAAAGAGGAACTGCATGGACCTGTGAGATGTGAAGATGAGAAAAGAGGTCCCTGATGAAGCGACATGTGAACTGAGATCTGGATGAGGACAGGAGGTGGGGGTGGGCAGAGGGGTGGAAAGACAGAACAAGATCATAACCAGAAGTTTATGCAAAGGTACTAGGTCAGGAGACAGTAGGGATGTGTAAGACTATAGTAGTCTGTTTGGAATCGAGCTACAAGGGACCACTGAGTGTGGGCAAGGTGGTAGAGAGGTGGGTAGAATCTTGATCACCTGTCCATTCTCAAGCCTCACAAAGAAGATGTTTGATACATATTTAAGGAGGAAATAAGATAATTGTTTTAAAAAATGTTGAAAAGATACCACTTTGGGGACAAAGCAGAAGAATCAGCTTCTGGTGATTTCTACAATATTGGCATTAGAGATATTCGAGCCTGCAGTGAAAACAGAGAGAGCACTCCACATTTGAATGAAGGCATGCCAACAACAAAGGGGCTTTAATTCTGAGTAGAATCAAAGGAATAAGAAACAAAGACAAAATGGACTCCTTTTAAGTTCACATACAAAAGGAGGGGATATTCATGGTAGAGATGTTGCCAGATTCTAGGATCCAGTGCTATTGATTAACCCTAGTGCTTACCCACTGGCCAGTCATACAGGCAAATACTGTATTTCTAATTAAATATATTAAATACTAGAGGCCTGGTGTATGAATTCGTGCATGGGTGGGGTTCCTCAGCATGGCCTGTGAGGATCAGGCCGAAACCACAGCCCAATGCCACCTGCTGCTCTTGCCTGCCACTCTTGCTCATCCTGGCCCCACTGTACCTGCTGTGGGCTCGTGCCCAGTCTGTCCTGATTAGGAGAGACTCGCCACCCACTGACATTTGTGCCAGTTTTTGGGAGCCACCTGGCAGCCACTTTTATGTGGTGCTGAGGCCAACTTCCAGGAGGCTGGTGGAGCTGTCTGGATCATGCTGGTGGCGCCAGTCTGTTGGTGCCTGGCCCGTTCTCTGGAGATTGGACCTGCAGGACTTCTGAGAGAGTGAGTGGCTGCCGCTGGGCTGGTGGGTCAGCTGAGAGGCACTCCTGCTGTGGGAGCACACTGACCGCCAGGGGGCAGCTCCTGCATTGACCATCTGCCCCTGGTGGTCAGTGCATGTGATAGCGACTGGTCGACCAGTCGTTCAGTCACTTAGGCATATATATTGATATTCCTGAAGCCTTTAGCCTCAACTTACAAATTACTCTTTTGCTTGGGTGTCTTCTACATAACCACATGGTATGTGAGAGAGAATCATTGATTGGCTGCCTCCTGCACACCCCACACTGGGGATTGAGCCCCCAAACTGGGTATGTGCCCTGAATGGGAATTGAACTGTGCCCTCCTGGTTCATAGGTCGGTGTTCAACCACTGAGCAATACTGGATGGGCTGTACCTCTTTTTTTAATTAATTAAGGAAAAATAAGTCTGTTCTCCCTAACTTATAGACAATATTCCAAGTTAAGAGCTGTGAGAAAAGTAACATGAAAACTAGTTTATGTCTTTGAAGTGTCAAGTGTTCTTTTTTATTTCTAAATATTTGAATTCTCAATGGAAATGCAGAAATCTTCTTGAGTTTGTCTTTATAATTTTCTGTTCCAAATAGACCACTGCTCTTGGCTTCTTTTCTAAATTAAATTATGATGTCTAGAAGTTATGTTTAACATTCACAGTGGGAGCATCATATATAAATTTTTTTTATTAAATATTCATTTACTTTCTGTTCAGTTTCTTTAATTAGAGTGATGCCAAGTAGTGATTTTCAATATTTAGGGAGCTCTAACCATCTTTATATTCATGTGTCTAATTTTGACATGTCATCTCTACACAATACTCATTAGAACATAGATATTTTTCTAACTGAATTGCATTGACAGAAATTTTGTAAGTCATGACATAGTTGGGTACTCAAAATTCTGTGATAAAATTAGAATTAAGAAATAATATTTGTATGTTGCATCTCTATACCTGTTATACCATGGAAAAGCTTGTAATTTATATTATTTATCTTGATTTATACTGCAAATATGTGTCCTTTTACATTTGGGAAGTGTTCTTGGAAATTTGTGTGTATTCACTCTTTCATAGGATATAAATAATTAAATTTTTAATGATAGTTGTTGTTTAGCCATTCCTTACACCAGCTTATAAGTGTAATGAGGTCCCAGTCTTACATGTAGAGATTCTTCTGTTTAGTTGGGCACTGAATGAAGGAAATGTAGGTGAGGATTTAGGTAGACAAGAGCTATGTTAGGTGTTTGAGGTAGGAATGGCAGGCAGAATTTTTACATGTTTAGGTAAACAATGAAAGCACTCACTTTCTTAAATTTTTTCAAAGAATTGGGACATTTTGATGCATACAAATTGTAAGCATTAGACATTATTAAATGTATCATTCTAGTCATTCTCATTTACACTCTTAGATAAAATCAGCATTAAATTTAAAATTAAATTTAGAAAATTGTTTGTGGTAACCATTTACCAAACACATATACACTATATTAACTTACCTGCTGGTGATAAAACAATTGAATAAAAATAAATATAAAGGTCCAATTTTAAACAGGGTTTGATTTACACTTTCCTCTTTGTGATTCTACTATTATTAGGGCCCTTCCAATATCACCTTTTAATTTAGGATAGCTTTACCTCTAGTTTCATGCTTGTTAGGGTAGCTCTTTCCCTAAAAAGATTAAGGTTAGATGAAAAGGGAATGGAAGTCTATAAAGGTCTCAAAGATGAGGCCTGTCCTAAGCTCTCAGTTGACATCAGCGTTTACCGAAGTGTGGCTGTGGCTTTTGTTGCCACATTGCCTGGCAGAAAAGATGTTCTGGGGGCAGTGCATAGGAATGCATCCAATGTAGGTGCAGGGGACAGTGAAACCGATAGTGTGACAACCTCTGACTTATCCCTTTGTGTTTCAGAGAGTGTGTTGAATGAATGCTCTTATGATGCTTACAAATCAGCAGATAATATAGATATAATGTAACAATAATGATCTAGTACAAATGTTCTTAATATAAAAAATATACCTGAGAAATACACACTTTTAATTTTACTTTTGGGTAAGCAAGAACATAGCTAGATAAATAGATAGATGGCATCAATGAAGTTATATTTTAGCTATAGCACATATATTTTTGAGATATGAATGAGTAGTTGATAAGTTAATAAAGACATATTGTAAATGTTAAAATACAAGCATCATTGCAATAAATTCAATTTCCTATAATTATAGTTTTATTATTGGTAAGCAAGGATTTCTAACAACCTCATAGTGTATGAACTACAAGTTCTCAATATTAGACAAAATAAATAGAAGCTAATACACTTCTCTAAAAAGTTAACTACATCCAACCTTGCCAAACACTGCAAAGCACCACCTTACAAGGGTAACATTCAAGTTGATTAATATAATATTTTTTTCTCACAAGTGGAATCATGTCACTATAAGTCAAGGATACCGATGAAGTAATGACTAAAGTAAAATTTTGACAACTGGCAATATAGTCATATCATATAGATCATTTCTGTTATGATTTGTCCAAGAATCTTAAATTTTTCCTATCTAAACTTTCACAAACACAAATAATAGATCTCTTTCCATATTCTCTGAAATAACATTTGCAGTAAATATAATTTATAATACTGTACCAAGTATCCAGTGCTATACTGTCATCAAGATTATTGAAATGATGGTTCTGCTAGATAATCTATCAATCCAAATGGCAGAACTTGGACCAATCTCGTCTATATTAAAATTACCTTCCATGTAAGAAACCCATAACTCTTTTCTTTTCTTCCACAACTTTGCCTCTATTTTGAGTGTTATGAATAATTGCTTTTCTACTGATCAAAAACAAATCCTAGTATTCTAGATACACTGTCATTGATCACAATAAGTACTAATATATGAATAAAAAGATGTTTATGTTTCAAACTAAAACTGACATCTCTGTAATAAGACCTTGTACACAATCTAGCACATTACTATCTTTCTATCCTGGGAAGGAGCCAACTTGGGCTTTGTAAGAGTCAAGATTTGGTTTAATAAAAAACTAATGAGTAGCTTGCCTTTTATTCTTTCACTGTCCTCCTTCCCTACTATGATTTGTTAATATAATACATTAAAGGTATTGTTGTTAATTAGTGCCACCGAATACTTTCAGTCATGAAGAGCATTGTAGGAGCCATTTGGCTAAGATGCTTGGGGATATATTAATATAACATGTATTTAAATCATTCTATATTAGGCTTATTACATGGTAGCTTAGTTGGACTCAAACTAGATTCACACCATTTTGTTTATTTGTTATTCAATACAAAGGTATCAGTTGTGTTGATTTCACAAATCCTTAGCAAGACAAAAGCCAGGCACAGGAATCTCCAAACTGGATTTTTTGTTTCAGAGTATTTTGGAAAGCTTGAAGAGCAAAAACTAAAAGAGTAATGCAGCCACTGCACTCAGGCATTGGTTTTATGGACTAAACTTACATCCTTAATTAAATTTGTTTTTTGTTTGGTGTATCATGGTCCTTGAAATGGGAACCATATCAAGTCCCCAATGTTCTTTGCTTCTTCATTGATATGTGAAAGGATAGGAAGTCTTTTTTCAAAGTGGAGAGAAAGGGGCTCCTCCTCCAGAAGGCAGGGACACACACACACACACACACACACACACACACACACACCAAAAAACAAAACAAAAACAAAAACAACAACAACAAAAAAGATACTTGAGAATGGAAATCAACAGTTTCCTTTAACGATACTTTGGCTAAAGTCAATCAATCAATCTGTGACTATCTTTCTGTTTTAAAAAATGAAGGAGCAGTTGGTAGTATACATTTAATGGTGCCAGTCACGAAAGTATATGGGGAAACTTAAGCTCTTAGGTCTGGATTCTGATATCAGTTTATCTAATTTTCAGAAAAGACACCAAAAGGTGAATCCCAAAAGAGACGACTATGTTCTATTTGATAAGTTTCACGTTTGGACAGTTTTTGCAAGGCTAAGGCAATCAACTAGGTCAAGTGAGTAGAAACTTAACCAGTCATTTCCCATTTGTGGATAAACCAGCTTAACTTCTATCATTTCACTTTGCAACCGGTTAGAATTAGATACTACAAAAGACTGATGAATTTACAAAACAGTCAATAGAAGTTTAGTTAGCAAATCAGCCAAAACATATGGTTGTGGGTGTTAGTGTTTTGACAGAGAAATGGATTCCCATTTTTACCTAATTTCATTTCAAAGCAGTCATAAGAAGAATTGATTCTGGATGGGCCATGAATGTCTACTGGGCAAGAGGCTCTACCTGAAGCTATGCATAGAGTAGAAAGAAGAAAATTGTTCAAAACAGGAAACCAGTGGAATTTTCTTACCTTTTATTGCACCTACTGAATAAAAAAGTATTAATAATGTATTACCCACCTCCCACCAAGGCCTATCATTTCAACTGGTTTCTAAATATAAATATAGCTATATAGAATATATAAACATATGACTAGACACAATACAGAATTTATATCTACACTAATAAAAGAGAAACATGGTAATTAGCGTACGACCGCTACCCTTTTCATTGGCTAATCAGGGAGTATATGCAAATTAACTGTCAGCCAAGATGGCGGCCGGCAGCCAGGCACTGAAGCGAGCACGAGGCTTGCTTGCTGCAGACTCCAACGTTCCCCGCCTCACTTGCCGGCCTCTCAGCTGCAACTCTAAGCAACTAT
>NW_005371677.1:1481128-1481646 GCF_000412655.1 Myotis brandtii
CCCCCCTCCCCCCGCCCCCCGAGTGCACAAATTTTTGTGCACCGGGCCTCTATTTTATATAGAATATATAAACATATGACTAGATACTATACCGAATTTATGAATATATTTTTAGTTTTTTACATTGAAAAAGAGTACAGTTTACGTATTTTTGTCTGTAAAGCTCTGTGGGTTTTAACTGAAGTATAAATTTGTGGAACCACCTCCAAATTCAGAATACAGATGAGTCCCGTCATGACCATGAGCTCCCCTATCACACCCCTGTGCTCACACTCTCTCCAACTCCGACCCAGGGAATCATGGTTCTGTACTCCCTCACTATAGTTTTATCTTTTTAAGAATGTCATATAAATGGAATTATATGATGTGTAACATTTTAAGATGGGCTTCTTTCACTCAGCATCTTTAAGATCCACCCCAGTTACTGTATCTCATCAACAATAATGTAAATGTATGTTTCTCCAAAACCTCACAGATAGAGCATTTGGTCTTTTTTTTATGCCACCCCCCTGCCCCGC
>NW_005371677.1:1481716-1494100 GCF_000412655.1 Myotis brandtii
GAGATATCTATAAGGCACTAGGAAAACAAATATTCTGGGTAAACACATGTTCTCAATTTCCATTCAAATCTTATAAAAATACATACGTATATACATTCATGACTTTGGTAGAGAAGGCAGGAGAAAAGTTGCCAGGGTAGGACAGGGTAAGAACTCGGGCACGTAGCCACTCACCTTGGACCACTGTGACTGGAACATTACTGTTCAGAGGCCAAAATAATAGTCAGAAACAATAATTTGAATAAAGTTTGTAAAGTGAGTCTGGATCTCTTTTTTATGAACTTAACCCTTAATTTTGTGAATATTTACACATGATTATATGTATTTGTTTAATTGCTTGCTTTTATTGAGTTGCGTTGCTAATTGTCTCCATTTCTCATTTTATTGTGGCTAAACACAGCAAAAGTTCCAAGTAGGAAAATTTAAATCCAGACTATTCTTCCCAGCCCTGGGACCCATAATTCTGCCCCTTGATTTAAGTGCTGGGACTCATAGTTGCTGCAACAGTTACATCCAATATTCAAGGTTTGGCTTTTCTTATTAACCTGGAAACTTACTATTAATTATTCGATTCCACCCTGTAATGATTGTAAATGTAGGCATTTTTTACTGTTGCTCTGATATTTTAATTCATTATTTATGAAAAGAGTAATTTCAACATGCCTTTAAGCATGAATTTTGGATTTATTTAGGATTTCCTGTTTCTTTTAAAAATTGGTTTTAAGCGGTTAAAATGACTCCTTAAGGGCCACTATTCTATCTTATAAATATATATTTTTGTGCTTTTAGAAAAATTATGTAAAAATATATTTATGGGCCTTATATGAGACTTTGAAAGAATTATTTGTTTTTTACATAGGCCACTGAGTGAGAAATATTATTCTTGAAAATGAACTGAGAATAATATACCCACTACTGGAAAAATGTTTAATTAAGCAGACCAATTTCAAGTGTAATATTAAAATATAATCACTGTAATAACTCCACATATAAGGAAGTAAAAGAAAGTAGGTATAAATCAGACAAATTTTATATGAGATTTGAACAGTCTTATTAATTTGAAGTCAAACCTCATAGACCATGTGAATTATTAAATCATCAAAAAATTAATTTGCACAGAATTGCTAATTATAAACTTCAGTACAACTTAAAACATAACCATATACACTAACAAAAAAATTCTTGGAATTAGTTTCTTTTCTGAAATTATCCAATGTGTATGTTTTTAGAGGCTTTAGATCAATGACAAATTTATGTTATGATATTCTAATATAGACTTATCCTGGATTTATACAGGTGAGTTGTTCACAGAAGATACTTTATAACTAGATGATTTTGAATCAGAGTACGAGTATTATGTAAAATCACTTCTCTCAGAGATATTTAGAGAAGTCATACTATACTCAGTGCCACATATAGCTGGAGGGCATGCTTTCAGTGCAACTTTGGCAAACTCAAATGCATACTGAGAAGAGTGATCTAAATTTAATACATTGTCTGAAAGCTGTTTTGTTAGTTATGGTTTATTCCTTCCACACCCTTTTGCAGTGCATGTGTATAATTGCGTGCCAGCTATGTGCAAATACTGTTCCAAGTGCTGACACTGTATCTGTGAACAAGGCTGTTTAAATCCAGGCTGAAATAGCCAGGAAGTTACACCTGCAAGCAGAGATAACACTTTCACAAACTTATAGTAGGTTTTGAACAGGGTCACGTTCAAAACTCTGAAGCAATATATGAGGCAACTATTTATTGAGCATCTACTCTGTTGCAGTCACTTTGCTTGTTACTGAAGAGACAGAAACATAAAATGTAACCCCTCCCGTTGAGAAGACTGCTACATGGTTCAAATACAGAAAAATGTCTGCATGTAACAAGGAGCCATATGAGGGCCTATGTAAAGTAATTATTAACTACTAGAGGCCCGCACCCTCTTGCAATCCGGGACCCCTCAGGGGCTGTCAGATTGCTGGTTTCACCCAATCCCCACAGGCCAGGCCAAGGGACCCCACCAGTGCACGAATCTATGCATCGAATCCGTGCACTGGGCCCCTAGTATGCATAGAAGATCTTTGGTTAATCTCTTCCTGCCCTCTCCTCTCACCCCTTCCCTCTGAGAATCATCAGTCTGTTCCATGTTTCCATGCCTGTGCATTAAGCATCTGTCCCCTGGTGGTCAGTGCGCGTCATAGCTACTTGTCGAACGGCTGAACGGTCAAACAGTTGCTTAGAATTTTATCAATTTAATAAAAGCGTTATATTCTAATTAGACCGGATGACCATCTGGACAAATCCAGGGCTGTGAGAAAAGCCCCAGTCCCGGGTGCCTGCCGGAGGCCTGAGAGAAGAAGCCTGGGTCTCAGGTGCCAGAGGGAAGCCAGTGCCGGCAGCTGGGGGGAGGAAGGCCTACTCTTGCACAAATTTCATGCATGGAGCCTCTAGTATATATAGAATAGATTATATTATTTTATTACAAGGCAGACTCCAAAAGAAATAGGCTGACTTCTACTGTAATGAGGCCCTTGTCACTCAAAGTGAATTCTTACTTTACAGGAGTATTTGTATAGTTATATAGAAGGCAGCACAAAATATTACATTTGAAATAGACCTGGTTTCCATTTTCCACCTGGCCACTTCCTGGAGATAGTAAGGAGAAAAGTGACTCATTGAGTCTCGGTTTTGTCATGATCTTATTAAAGGATAATGGGACCTGCTTTGGGGAGCTGTTGTATGAAAGAACTAAGATCATACATGTGGAAGAATCTTTGATCTATACATGTAAAATATAAGATTTTTATATTTTGTAAGAAGACTAATGAACTGTTTGAGGCTAGTTGAACTCTAGGTTTCCCTCTCAATCTAATGCCCCCCACTTCTAGAGCTGGAGGAGATCCCACACATTTTATCAAACTTTATTTTATAAATGTTGAAACTAAAGATCTATAGGATGGGGTAAATTAGGTTTACAGTTGTGAGTATGCAAAACACAGAATTTATTCTTGTGTTATTATTTATTATTTGTATTATTTTCCATACAACCAACTGTAAAACTACTTTTGCTCAGCCCTGTATAAAACTGTGATATAATATTATACATTATCTACTAGCCAAGGAGATCCTAGAAGTAAATTATTTTTTCTTTGTTTTCTCCCCCAAAATAGTTGAATATCTAAAAACATTTTTCCTAAAAGGTTTAACACTTTTTTCTATGATGTTCTTCTGGACTCCTTGTAAACAGAACAAATATAATGAAGAAAAAAACATTGATTCTGAAAATTTTCACCTAGTAAGATAGCATTTCATATTTATTATTTTGAGCCCTCTTCATTTTAATAGGACTTAGAAAGATAACCAGTAAAACCATATAATACAGTGCTAAAATATTTATTATATATAAGAAGATATTTTTATGACTACTAAATGCAAATAATGATAATATATGTCTTTAGCATTTTATAAAATTAAAAGCATTTTAGGTCCACTGTAAATAATGACATATTACTGATTTGTTAAAAATGAAACATAAGTTATAAATATTAACTTTAAAATCAGTTCAATCTCAGGAAAGTCAGGATACAAGCTGATAATCTTGTAAAACTAGGAACCAATGTACATTTCATGACTCTGAAAAGCCAAAGGAATAAGTTTCTTATAAAAAAAATTTTTGCTACTGCCTTTTCTATGGCATTTTATTGGTTTCAGGTGCAGTGGGAAATAGTTAAAAATTATATAATCTGACAAATTACAATTAATTTTCAAAAATCATTAATTTCGAAGAAACTACCTCTATATGAGGCTACTAATATGCCAACAAACATTTCAACAAAGTCAAATATGGACTATATATCTCACTGAGCTAAGAGTGAATAGAATTACAATGTAATGTAATTACAAATAGTTCTTAAGACTGCAAAGGCAATATGATTAATGACCTTTTAGCTAAAAATGGGTTGCAGAGTACATTTACTTGCAATTGGGTATGCACGATTTTTAGAAATAAAAGATGTTCTTTGAAAACTCACTCTCTTTAGGGTAAACGTTTTGAGTGGTTTTGTCGATAAGATTGATTAACTGAGTTCATAGTTTCCTGGATGGTCCTGTGTCTTTTTTTTTGAGGAATTTCACGGGATATTTCAGCATTCTTCAGCACCCAAGAACTATCACTAAGTGAAAATCTCAATGGAAGTACCTTCATGTGGGCAGTAGTTCTATCATTGCAAGAAATGGTTTATGCAGCCGATGGCCTTCTCTCATTAACAAATGTCATTAACCAATAACCATACCAGGTTTTGTTTATTTGATTGTTTAAAAATATGTAGTCCTAACAAGAACATCACAATGACTATCTATCTGGTAGGGTTAATATAATTAAAACATGTCTATTTTTGGACTTTGATTATGTGTGGAGATCAACTCCAAAGAGAGAAGAGAATTTAATTATCTAGATAAAGTCTGAGTAACAAGACATTTTCATCAAAACATTTGAAAATATTTAGGAAAATAGTGTTTTTGGAAATTATCCAGATATTATAAGATTGGAGGCTGTGTGCTAAAATTAACTGGGTTATTGCCAACATTTTCCAATTTATTTTCAATTTGTACAGAAAATCTAAATAGTCATTTAAGTTTGATAAAAAAAAAATAGCTGCAATGCAGTTTTCTATGTAAGAACAAAAGTATGTTGAAGTTATTTTATTAACATGTTTTAATGGGAAACAAATGGAATGGTTTTGTTCGTTTCTGAGTTGCATTTTCTTTTCTAAACGACATTAGATTACAAAAGCAGTAAAAACAAGCACAACTATACATTAAACAGGGACTTTTAAAAAATATACAATCTCATGTTTCTTTTAGACACTTATCATTTCACAACCAAGGGAAACATGCATATAAGTTTAGAACTCACATAGCTGAAAGAGAAATCAAAATCATGCTCACATAGACCCCAAATCATCATCACTCGGGGAGGCAGGCCCCACTTCTTTTAAAGGTGCATTATTGCCTGATTTAGAGGCAGACGGGGGCTGTGGGGCCACATTCCATGATGGAGAGCCTCTAGAGACATCTTTGATCATTCTTTGTGATGCATAAAATATGTCACAGTCGTACTATAAAAGATATCAGCCATCAGGTAAGGCTGTCATTTGCCCTTGTAGGATTATATTGGAAAAATACAGCTTTTCTCTCTTGTACTTGTATGGGATTACTGCTCATGAAAACACAGCCTATTTAGTCTGCGTGCGACCATTATCATACTCCTGGTTTCTCTCAAAAGAAAGTAGTCATAAATAAACATGCTAAAGAGAATAGATCTGGTTGATATTTTGTTTGAACATTCACCCATTTCATAAGTTGTTAGAAGCTGTGAATATGTTAGGCACTGGGCTCCATTAAGGCTGGGTTCTACAAAAGGGATGCATATTTCTCCAGAGACCAGTTGCTTTCATTTGATTTCTGTTATGCATACATCTTAGTTTACTTCAAAATCTGAACCTATGTCACAAATAATATTTATAACAAAAGAACAATAGCAGTAAACTATTCCAAAATGTTATATTCTGATTTCTCAGCTCCTCACATATTTTTTAAATTATACATGTGTTTGTGAGACAGAGAATTGGCTTTACTAACATAGTTAAGGTAAAACAAACTACAATTATTTGTGTTATAACAGCAGTACCTTTCCATTCAATTGGCTATTTACATATTAATATACATATAGTGTTTGTATCTTACAACTGCATTAGTGTTTTTTTCATATTTTAAAATGGTTGAGAGGCTGATGTAAACATTTATTTTGGGGCAAAAGATTTTTAAAGGGTATAAAAGTGTTGGAAATATTTTAATATGCAATCTAATTGAAAAGTGATTTTTACCATTGAATCTCTAAGTGATTACTGAGGTGTTTGCCAAGCGTAATGATTTAATTGACTGTGCATCTTGGTAATATTTGCTAGAGAGCTTGTCAAATACAATGTTTCTGTCTGAAAGCATTTGGCTCCTAACCCAACAAAAAACCAAACAAATAAGATATGTAAACTATGTCGAATGCATGTTAAGTTTGAACAGCTGACAAGAGTGTTGCTAAAAGAACAAAAATGCAAATTTCTGATAATTTCATCTTTAATAACTGTCTGCCTTTTAAAAATAGTCTCAATTCACTATTTTTATCTAGCAAAGTATTGCTTCTTGCATTTAAAAATTTAGCAACTTATTTATAAATTGGGGAGGAGGAACCCCTTTTGATGGAGAAATAACATACGGTATAACAGACTGGATCGATTAAAGGCCTCCATCTGGCCCAGGTCTAGAAAAGTTGCTGCCATATGTTTTAAACAGCACAGCAAAACTAACTGTTTTATACTGTCACCACCTCGAGATCTGTTTTATAAATTGCTTTTTGTTTTAATATTTATGCATATATGTGTATATGCATACGTATATATATATATACATATGAAAAATGTCAGTAATATTTTATCTATGGTCGCTTGCCTAATTGGAAAGCAGACACTATATAAAATTTTAAAAAGGTCTTTGGTCTTCATGGTTCAGTGTAAAAAGCAGTTGACAGCTTTAAAAAAAGAGAGAGAGAGAGAGAGAAAGAGGATGGGGGAGAGAAAGAAGAACAGAGTTTGCTGTAATTAGTTTACTCAGTAATGTTTAATCTTAAATGACTTCAGATTAATCTACAATGATAGCATGTGTTTGAGGATTACTAAACAAGATGGAATAATACTAACAACATCTTCAGGGAGAAAATTCTCTAAAATTCATGTGAATAGTAAAGACCGGTTCTATCAGACGTGGGTTCAGTAGTTCTGTTTTTTTTAAAGGTAAGATTTCATAAAGATAGATTTAAAAATCAGAATATCTATGTTGCTGTTGGAAAAATAGCATATCAGGTTCAAATGAAATTTAGGAATGTTAATCTCTTTTGCAGCTGCTATTTTTGTTTTATGGTATTTTTACAGCTGTTTTTAATTTCTTTTAAGAAATACTAAACCTTTAGGAGAATTCCCATGTGAACAACCACAGCACAGATAATTGGTTTCATTGCAATTCAGATTATGAACATCATTTTTCTGTTGTTACTTTCAAACTATATACATAGCGCAATCTGTAAGCCATTTTCTTTCCTCAGCTACTATCAAAAGGGGAAAAATCAGTTAAAAGCCTCCCAGAGCCTTGGTCTTTATCTGATAGGGTGTGATGTTTAAAAATATTTACCTTCCTCAATAGAACATTAATATATCCTATATGGTATGTGCAGATGTAACCTATATATTTTTATTAAGAAAACCAGAACAACATAAATTATGAAAATTCTTTCAGAACTACGATCACTTTAATAAATTTCAGGATTGGCATTTATCATGCCATCCTGTTTCTATACCTAACATTGTCTCCTTTGATTAATTATTGCCCCGGACTGTATATCTTCATTTAGAAGCATCTTTGATTAGCAGCCACACCTAGACCATGCAGTTTTTAATAGAAGCCTCCCTTCCCAGGCAAGCCGCAGGGGAAAGTAATTAAATTTAATAGAAGCCGTCTTTGTTTTATAGCCACCCTCAATTTAAAGCCACAGGGGTAAGTAATTAAATTTAATAGAAGCCATAGCTTCTAAACAAAGATATACAGTATCAGTTAGGTATGCAGAAGTAGAGGAATAAGAAATATTCTATCTTGGCAGTTAGGCAGAGGGTGGGTTTCTGTGAAGCAATGTTAAAGAAAATGCAAAAGTTCACAAAATACTTTTTTTTAAGAAGTGATTCAAAATGGGTGGGGAAGGTGGAGTAGTCACCCAGCATGTGTTCCCAGGGCAACAAGAGAGGCGGGGCTGCTCCACGTCCTCGCGAAACCACAATAGCTTGGATAATTGCCTGGTGGGTGTCCTGCGTGCTCTCCCCCTCCAACATCAGTGGAACACACGTATCATGCGCACTCAAACACCGAGTGCCGTAGACCAGTTAGCAGCAATTTATGGGAACATTAGAAATTTGATTGCGTGTTCATTTCTTCTAAATCTGAGCTGATGTTTTTTGTTGTGTTGTGTTTGTGTTTTCAATTATAGTGATGATGGGCTCTCAGTTACCCTGCCGGCAGCCAATGGGTCTGCTCCAGACGCACCAATTGGGTGGCAAATTTCAGATTCCTTGTCCTTTAACAGGCTGTCCAACTACACCATCTAAGTATCCTCATGGACATACCGAGAGGCTGATGAAGAAATATCCTAGAATTCACACTGACCATACCAAAAAAAAAAGAGACAGAGAAACGTTTGAGGCTTTTCCCCCACAAAGTGCCATGTAACCAGTTTCGATTCTTATATTTTATTTTGAGTTTTAATACTGCTTTAAATTCCAATCTTCAGCATCATGAGGAACATGTTTAATCCAAGCGTTCTCATGGTTGGCGTTTTAAATAATGCATGAGCCTCACCTAGGGCAAAAGCCCAGCATGGGAGCAGAGCAGCCAGTAGCATACCCAGCGATATCCTAAGTTCATTGCCTTTCGAAGACAGTGCATAGTTACTTAAAAGGGGAGGAGAGGAGACTGACATTCAGCAGCCCAGATGGTGAGAGACAATGCAGCTGCCCTGTAGGCATATGGTGCTCAGAAAATGTATTGAGTGTGTTAATAAGGAAAGTAAACGGGTATTTTAAGTAGCATGTGAGTACAACATGGATGGTGACTAGGGGACATGAGAGTAGGCGCAGAGAAAGCCTCTGTGTGAGAGAAGGATACACAAGGAAGGTTTATAACATGCATATTTAGTTATCAGACATCTGAATATACTTAGAAGTTATTAAGTTGTGTTTGTCCTTAACACATGAACAGACTCAAGTATTTTGTGATTTATCAGTGGAAAACGAGGTTTTGTAACTAACAGCTGTTACCCAAACAACTTAAAAGAATATTAATTCTACTTCGGAGTAACAAATCCTTTACAATGAGTACCTTTGCTTGTGACACAGCCTGCAGGCAACTGACAAATGTAGTCTTTCTAGTTGGGAGGACTTAAAATATCTCCAAATGTAACCAGCAACCACAGGTTTCTTTCCATTAAAGAATCTTGGCCTGGCTGGTGTGGCTCAGTGGTGGACATTGACCTATGAACCAAGAGGTCCCTGGTTCAATTCCTAGTCAGTGCACATGCCTGGGTTGCCAGCTTGATCCCCGGTAGGAGGCGTGCAGGAGGCAGCTGATTGATGTGTCTCTCTCATAGATGCTTCTATCTCTCTATCCTCCTCCCTTCCTCTCTCTCCAAAAGTAATAAAAATGTTTTAAAAAAGAATCTTAAAGTATCAATGGTATTATTCCCAAATTTTGTGATTGCCTCATGAAAGTACCTATAATTTTTTCCCCCCAATATGAAGTTTCCAAAAGTATTCATTGTTAAATGTGCGGGGCATATCAGACTTTATTATCATTATTCCTTCTCCACTGAGATTTTTTATATCTGTATTTCCCTTTTCCTTTTTATCACCTTTCAAATAAATCTCTGAATGGACTCTTCCCACTTTTCTGTCCATTTCTTTCCTTCAGGAATTTTCTTCTGTTTGGACCTTTGAAACAGAAAATGCCTTCACACAGTGTCCTCCTGGCCACCCTATTTGGGTTCTCCAAGGGGATTCTAATTTAACAATATTTTCAGAATAGGTAGAGTTGGAATGTCTCAGTTCCCTGCCTCCTTTGCCAGGAAGGCTACCTTTTGTTAAAATTTTATTTTATTGTTTAAAGTATTATAGATAGTAGTACACATGTCTCATTTTTTTTTCCCCACTGACCTTCCCCCTTTTGCCAGCCCACCTTGACCATGTGTAGCTCAGGCAAAGCATTGCTCCCACACCATTTGGATGGGTGCAAAGTTATTTGGAATTGCTGGTATTGAATAACATAACTCTACTACTAAAACATTTAAAGTCCGCCCAGCCAGCATGGCTCAGTGGTTTAGCATCAACCTACAAAACAGGAGATCATCGTTTGATTCTCCAGTCAAGGCACGTACCCAGGTTGCAGGCTCTATCCGAGGTGTAGGGTGTGCAGGAGGCAGCCGATCAGTGACTCTCATCATTGATGTTTCTCTCTCCCTCTCTCTCTCTCTCTCTCTCTCTCTCTCTGTCTCTCTCTCTCTCTCCATATCCATTCCTCTCTGAAATAAATAAAAAATATATTTTGAAAATTAAAGCCAATTTCTATATTTTTACATTCTCAAAGGGCTGGAAGTAGGTGATTTCCTAATTTATTTTATTTTCATATCCATTGATATGCACCTGAATGATCTGACAGTTTCTGGTGAATGTAATGAGAGGAAGGGCTTTTCAGGTCACTCCAAACCCAGCTTTAATATATAAATGGGAACTACTTCCGATGAATGCATTTTTTTAAAAAGTAATTTTAATAGATTTTAGAGAGAGAGGAAGGGAGAGAGAGTGAAACATCAATGTGAGAGAGAAACATCAATTGAACCCTCAATCTGTTGGTGTATTGGGACGATGCTCTAACTGAGCTGCCCAGCCAGAGCAGTTGTTGAGTGTTTTTTAACATGAAAGGATGTTGAATGTTTTCAAATGCTTTATCTGTATATTTTGAGATAATCATGTGATTTTTCAATCCTTCATTCTATTATAGTTAAAATATTAATTGGTGTTGAAACATCCTTGCATCCCCGGAATAAATCCCACTTGCATAAATCTTACATGGTAGATTATCCTTTTAATGAGCTGCTGTATTTGGTTTGCTAGTATTTCTCCTGATATGGCCATCCCTTCTGTCTTTTGATTACCATTTGCACAAAACATTCTTTCACTTTCAGCACATGTATGTCCTTAAATCTAAAGTGAGTTGCTTGTAGGAAGCATATAGTTGGAATCTTGTTTTATTTGTAAATTCATTCTGTCTTTTAATAGAGTTGAATCCATTTACATTTAATGTAATTAATGGCATTATGGAAATTTTGTTAGTTGTATTCTGTCTTTCTAATAGCTCTCCTGTCCTTCTTTTCCCTTTTTACTGTCTTGCTTTGTGTTTCATTGATTTTTTTTGTAGTGACATGCTTTTATTCCCTTTTATTTTATTTTGTGTATTTACTGTAGGTGTTTATTGGGGTTACCATAGGGCTTACATCAAACATCATCTATAATAATAAATGCATAATATGCTAATCAGACTGGACATCCTTCCGGACAAGCTGGGGCTGTGAGGGAAGCCCAGGTCCTGGGTGCCTGCCAGTGGCCAGAGGAAAGCCTGGGTTCAGGGTGCCAGAGAGAAGCCAGTGCCAGCAGCTGGGGGAAGGAAGGCCTACTCCTGCACGAATTTGATGCATCGGGCTTCTAGTATAGTTACAAAAATAGATTTTAAAAAGACAACTTAAATTTAATCACATACAAAAACTCTACAGTTTTATTTCTTCTCCTGACACACTTTTTTTATTGATATCACAAATTACATTTTTATTATATATCCACTAACATATATTTATATATATTTTTATACATTTGCCTTTAACATCTATCTACTAGGTGTACCGGTTAATAATGGTAGATTTTTTAATCAAAGAAAACATGATAATTTCAAGAGAAACATCAAAAGTGCTTTCTTCAAAGTAATGTCCATCGCTAGCTACACATTTCCCCCATCTTTCAGGGAATCTGATGATACTGTCCCAAGAGAACTTTTCTTGTTTTGAGGCAAACCATTCAAAGACCCAATTTTCCACTTTTTCGTACGTTTTGAAGTGCTGCTCAGAAAGTGCATGTGCCATCGATCGGAACAAGTGGTAAACTGAAGGAGCAAGGTCTGGTGAATACGGCGGGTGGGTTAATACTTCCCAGGCAAGATCTTTTAACGTGTCTTTAACTGGTTTTGAAGTGTATGATGGTGCATTATCATGAAGCAAAATTACTTTGCCGTGTCTTCTGGCACATTCTGGTCGTTTCACGATCAAAGGTTGGTTCAAATTGATTATTTGTTGTTGGTAGCAATCAGTATTAATGGTTTCACCTGGTTTTAGAAGCTCATAATACCCCACACCTTCCTGATCCACCAAGGGCACATTGTCTTCTTTCTGAAGCGATTTGGCCGTACAGTCGATGTTGATGGTTGACCTGGATCAACCCATGATTTTGTGCATTTGGGATTCTCAAAATAAATCCACTTTTCATTGCCAGTCATAATTCAATGCAAAAAAGACTTTTTTTCATGCCGTTGAAGCAACATTTTTTTTAAAAAAATATTTTTATTAATTTCAGAGAGGAAGGAAGAGAGAGAGATAAAAACATCAATGATGAGAGAGAATCATTGATTGGCTGCCTTCTGCATGCTCCCCACTGGGGATCAAGCCCGAAACCTGGGCATGTGCCCTTGACCGGAATCGAA
>NW_005371677.1:1494155-1557286 GCF_000412655.1 Myotis brandtii
TGCCATTGAAGCAACATTTTACTGATGACTTTTCAGTTTTCCATTTGTCTTTCATTCAGTTGATGTGGCACCCATTTTCCTTCCTTTAAAATCTTTCTTATTGCTTGCAAATGATCAGAAATTGTTTGCCGAGCAATGTTTAATCTTTCCACAAGTTGTTTTTGAGTTTGACATGCATCTTCATCCAATAATGCTTGTAATTGTTGATCTTCAAACTTTTTCGGTTGACCTTGGACGTTCTTTGTCTTTCACATCGAAATCATCACTTTTAAAGCGTTTAAACCAGCGTTCACAAGTATCTTGAGATGGAGCATGTTCACCATAAGCTTCCCAAAGTATTCAGCAGCACTCTTCTTCAAAATAAAGTAATAAATTAAAACTTCCCGCAAATGCTTTTTTTTTGGCACGAAATTTGACATTTTTAAATGTAAAAATATCTATGATGTTAACACCTTCAGAAAATGTGACATATGAAGTTTTGAAGCTTGTTGTCAGCACAACAAAATAGCATACATATCAAATCACATATATATCAACATATGTGTAATTCCATCTATTGAAAAAAATCCACATTACTCACCGGTACACCTAAATACTGCTCTAACATTATTACAGTATTAGTGGCCAGGGCACGGATTGGTGCACATTGAAAGGGAATCTGGTGCAGGTGAACCAGATTCGGGGCTGACAGGACCCCAGCAGCAACCTAACCTACCGGTTAGAGCATCTGCCCCCTGGTGGTCATTGCACATCATAGCTACCGGTCAAACAGTCACTTAGGCTTTTGAATATATAGGTTCTATGTTTGTCTATGTATTTACCTTTATCAGTAAACTTTATATTTTCACAGGCTTCTGTGTTGATTTTTATCATGCTTTATTTTAATTTATAGAATTTTCTTTAGCATTTCTCATAAGTAAGGCCCACTGGTGATAAATGCCGTCATCTCTTATTTAGTTGGGAAATCTTTATCTCCTTCATTTTTGAGAATAGTTGTTGGATAGAGTACTTTTGATTGGCAGTTTTTTCCTCTTGCATTATGTGTCCTGTGCCAGTAGGAAGGACTATAGAGAGAGGGGGCCACACATTTTTCTACGAGCTTTTATGTGACTGGTTTTGTGCTCAGCTGGGAAACAAGAACCTCTTAACTGGTGTTTAGATTTCTTACAAATGGAATTGTTCCATGTATTATTGTTGAATTGGTATTTCCGTAGGAGGAAGGAGCACCATCTTGCTCTCCTAGTTATTTTAATATGATCAAACCATATCTCTTTTTATTTAAAATTTATAAGAATACATATTTTTTTAAAAAAACACAAAAATTTGATAGGATTATGTATGCCTTAAAGTGCTTTCTGTTTAATTTTAATAAAGAGCTTTTACTATTTAGTTTATGTCACACCTCAAATTTAGCTCATTTTAACAGCATAGGTATATTGTAGAGTGTGTCTGTGTGGTGTGAATGCACTTCAGTCCAGTTTGAAATGTCACAGTATACATGTCACTTCTAGCAATAGAAAAGTAACCATATAGCTATATAATTTATACTATTAAAACTTTATTATAACTAATATTAATTTTTACTTTAGGATTGTATTTTATTTTTATGATAATTAAACCTACAGAGCATGTGAAATGTAACAGTGTTAACTATGAATCTTATACTTTGAATTTTCACAGGAAATTTTATTTTAAAATTTGAAACTCTCCCATATAACTTTAAGTGGTGTTTTAGCTATGCTACTATCCAAACAAGAGAAGATTAAAGGACACTATTAAATATAAAAATCATCCTAGAAAAAATATATATACCTGCTTTTTCAGTAATGCGAACCATTAACTATAAAACCATTGAGGCCTTAAAGCTATAAAAACTGGGTGGGGGAATGTATTAAAAAATATTGAAAACTAACAAATATTTCTAAATTGAATATAAATTTAGAATACTGCAGAGAAAGCTAGCTCTCACCGATGAGTGAAAAATCAAGAGGAAATTCTTGCCTCTCTGGATCTGTCACATTACTGTAAGATTTATGTGGTCTGAGTTATCATTCCTTAGAAACACAATAGGAGGGGATTGTTTCCTCAGGATTCCTGGCAAAGAAAGACTACAAAGATTGATCCCATAATATCTAGTGACAGAAGTGGAGCTTCATAAATTTCCTTCCATTAGTATACTTTTTGCTAAGGATGCAGCTAAAATGTTAGAACAGACTATGCCAAAAATATGTAATACAGGATATCAATGAGCTTAGGTGGGTTTAGTTTCTCTGGAACCCCTCCATGCCTATTTAATAGGTTTTTTATTGAGTGAAGTGAAACTTTAATATTTATTAATGTCAAAAGCAAATATAAATTATTTTAATTATTAGGAAAGAATGTTGCCAATGAGTAGTCAAATCAGAAGTGTAGGACAACAAAAGCTGGCATGATTATTCTTTACCAAATCAAGAGCAGCAGAATTTTAGTTATGAAGGAAGGAGAAGGAAAAGAGTAACCAGTGCTAATTCAAACATGTAAACTGAGATTGTAATCTAAAGTTATTTTATAAACTAAATAAGAAACAGAAATCCTGCTGCAGATGTGAAAACATAATAGGCCATTATTTGCCTCGGTAATCTAGCTAATTTAGGTGAAGAGAGACAGTTTTGATCAAAATACCCTAGATTACAACTTTAATTTTCTATGTCCCCTTTTTATCTTGGAAACGTTTTATGTACTACATATATTGTTGAAGGAGAAGTGGAATCACAGTTACTAGTGCTGAGTCCAGAGAATACAGTTGAGATAGTAATCCATAGGGACATATTAAACCCTTAGATAATAATGTCTCCTATAGACTGTCCAGTCCATTTTGCAGAAAAAAGCTAAGGTTGATTTTGCTCTGCCTATCTCATTTTATCTACCAATATCCATGAGTGTTATAACAGAGGCAGAATTAAGTATGAATTAAGTTTTGCACAATTTTTGGAGAAACAGTTCATAAGTACGTTAGATAGAGACAAATGCATATTTAATTTTTGATGTATTACAATATTCTAAGGATCCTATAGCATTTAAGAGGTGAAAAGATGAAGATACTTATTAGAAAGACAAATATGATACCTGGCAACAATTTATCTTATTCTAGGAGATGAACTATGAAAAATGTAGAGATATATTTTACCATGACTTGGTGATTAAAATTTTAATTCCTATTTCCCAACGTAAGACATGTTTAATTTCACCACATTGGAGGCTATATATGCATGGAAATATGAGATGAACCTCAAGTGGAAGAGTGATAGATTCTATTCAAAATTATTCCAATCCTGACAACAGGGAAGACCCAATGGTGCCAAGAAAATAATGTAGAAACAAACAAACAATAACAATGACACTTATAGCACATTATGCAATGGGAGTAGAGATGTGAGCTAGTGAAAGAAATTTAGATTGAAATATTTGTATAAAAACCTTAAAAATCATGAAGCAAAAACCAAAGAACATTTTGAAGAAATTATGCCATTTCCAAAGTAGAAAACTATAATGAGTTAAATCTAACTTTCCACCCATTCCATGGCTGGGTTTCTGTAGCTAGATGCTGCTAAAGAAAAACATAAAAGCATATTGAGTGGGCTTACTTTAAATTTATGGTTTAATATTAAATTTAAGACTATAATACTGTCCAACAACCCTGATACCTTCATATTTTTCTTGTTAGTGGTTCCTTGCTATCAGAATACAAATTACATAATATTAATTATAATACTAATTAAAATAAATATTATTTTATGTTCCATACCAGATACTCTTGGCCTCAACAATCTCCCGATTTCTGAGAGCTATTCCTTTCTACTTCAGGTGCCACTGGGTTCACAAACACTGCATGAATTCCAACCAAGTTAATCTGCACTACACTATCCACTACTTCCTTCTCACCCCCAGTTGTTTCTCTCTATGCTAAAGTCTGGGTCACTATAAATGGTCTGGATGCTAAGCACCCACAACCCCCAAATGCAGTTTAATTGATACCTCAGGCATGATTTCACTAATGGGAAAGAGGAATTGGTAGATAAAGTTTTCCTTGCTCCTCTGACCAGAAAGTCCTGAGAAGTAGTAGTTCATTTGGCTTCTGGAAGGACAGTACCATGAGATCCAGCTGTGAGTCATGTTTGATACCAAGAGGCAGCCAAGTTGTCAGCAAATATATTTCAAATGCACTTACAAGATGGATCAAACAAGTTTTCTTGCCCACAGTGGCTGAGCATTGACCTATGAACCAGGGGGTCACAGGTTCTATTCCCAGTTGGGGCACATACCCTAGTTTTGGCCTCAATCCCCAGGGGGGTGTGTGTTGTTGGGGGCGGGGGGCAGGGAGGGCGTGCAGGAGACAGCGATCAATGATTTTCTCTCATCATTGATGTTTCTCTCTCTCTCCCCCTCTCCCTTCTTCTCTGAAATCAATAAAAATATATTCAAACAAGCAAACAGGTTTTCTTCTGAGTAGAAATAAAACATAGATTATTCTATTTTTAAAAGGGGGTGGGAGTCAAGTCAACACCTTCCCCAACTCTCCTCCTTCCCTGCTCAGTTTCAGTTTTCCCCACTTTGCATTTCTGGAATTGCTCTCTCCAGTAAAATAATGGCATGTCTGACTATCTCCAGCTCAGCTCTAGGAAACCAACATGATCAATTTTAGTCATTAATAAACACACACACACACACACACACACACACACACACACACACACTCACTTACACTTTCATTGATTTTTCCACCCATGTGTTTCCATTCATAGATAACATCTTAAAATATAGTGTAATACTCCCTGTCTACACTTCCTTCATCCCCATTCTCTTTTTCTCATTCCCTATATCTCCCTAACCCTACTCCAAAATTTCTCAGAAAAGGATACCAGTGACTTCCATGTTGTTGGGTCAAATCGACAAGTCTCACTTTTTACTTTACCATATTTGACGAGGTTCATCATATTTCTTTCCACAGGTTTCAAGGAAGCCAGTTTTCTGGTTTCCTTTTGTTTCTTTCTCAGATCCCTTGTCTGGGTTCTCTTCCTCTATGAATGCACTGACAATTCAATATGAACCCAGTTTCGATTGCCAAATACCCTTCATTCATTATTTCTCTTCCAAAGGCTGGAACTGTGCTTGACTCATTTCCATTTCTGCCTTGCTTATGTGAAATCAATTAGTTCCCCTCTCTCACTTGTCTTTTATTTGTAAACTAGAGGCTGGTACATGAATTTATGCATGGGTGGGGTCCCTTGGCCCGGCTAGCAATCGAGGTTGATGGGGGGAGAGGGGGAGGTGCTGCAGGAGGTTGGCTGGCTGCCTAGGGGTGGCAGCGGGGGGCTGCAGGAGCTTCTGATCGGGGCAAATGGGGCCAGCCTGTCAGGGGAAGGGGCTGTAGGAGTTTGGCTGGTCATGGGAGGGTGGCTGTGGGAGCACACTGACCATCAAGGGGCAGCTCCTGCATTGAGCATCTGCACCCTAGTGGTCAGTGCACATCATAGCGACTGGTCAACCAGAAAGACGGGTCGTTTGGTTGTAATGGTTGCTTAGGTTTTTATATATATAGATTTGACTGTGGTTTGTTGTAGTGGAGGTGGCATCATTACAGTGCTCATGATTCCAGAAGAACAATTGATTTCTTAGTCGCATGTGATAAATAGGAAAGAGGAATATGAAACTTAGCTTGCTTTTATCAATATTTACTTAAAATCCTATATTTATTCTGTTTCAGATGTAATGAAAATTGAAAAACTAGTTTAAACTATTCCCATCTGTCTTTTGTCCAGATTCCCAAAGTTAACATTTTATTAATTTACTTTATCTTTCTCTCTGTCTATCTCTGTCTCTCTCCACACTCCACCCTGACACTTTTTTTCTGAACCATTGGAGAGTAAGTTGTATATATGATGAGCTTTTACCCCTAAAACTTAGATGTGTAGTTATAAAATCTATGATATCCTCTTACAGAACCATATTATAATGATTAAAATCAGATAATTTGTATGACATAATGCTATTGGCTAAGCTACATACTTGATTCAAACATCACCATTTCTCTCGCTGGAAACAATTTTTTTTTCTTAACATAGTCTATGCTCCAATAAGAGTCAGTTGATGCATTTAGTTATCACGTCTCTTTAATATCCTTTAATCATGAACATTTTTCTAAGTTTTTCAATAAATTTGAAATTTTTACCTTTCGTGATCTTGACATTTTCGAAGAGTACAGGACATTTATTTTCTAGAGTATCCCTCAATTTGGATCTGTCTGCTATTTTCTTATTATTAGATATAGGTCATGCTTTCTGGCAGAAAAAAAACACACACACAAAGGTGACATTGGATCCTTCTCTATGTACCATGCAAGAGGCACAAGACAGTCCTCAGTAATTATTGAGCAAGACCACTCTTGGCACTCTGCAAAACATGGCTTCCTACTGGTATTCCAACAGTTTATTTGTCCATGATCAAGGGAACATTTATAGATTCGTGACTGCGTATGAGTGAGTCCCAGGCATCATGTGTGTGATAAAGTGTTATCAAAGTTCCATAGTAGGTGGTCATCTAATTGAGAAAAAAAACCCCACAAAAGTAGCAGAACTTTATCAAGACCCTGGGTTATGGAAGAATAATGAGTAGGAAGAAAGACATTTCAGACAAGGAAACCTTAGAAGGGTGGAATTCAGCACCTTGCAAGGTTGAGTAGCTCTGCTTGGTTCATTCAAAATCTTATAAGGTGGCTGTGGGACATGCGACATCAATATTTCATCACCCATGCTTTAAAACCACAAGGAATAAAATTATTCTCAGCAAGGACTGATTTTCAGAAATCCACGATGTCTCTTGATGTTTGCAATAGTTCACAAAGTCTAGAGCGTATACTTGTATTGGTCCCTCTGTGCAAATAGATGAGGTTTCAATGTTTGACTTCCATGTACTTAAATATAATTTACTGTCCTTAGCTGCTGTGCATTTCTGTTGCGGTGGCTTATTTATTTGTTTTTTTAATCAATTGAAACTCATCAAGTCTGAATTCCCTGCCAACTGAGCTTATCTGATCCTTCCCATTTTTGACACAAGATGCCACTCTTTACTCTAAGACAGCCCTTGTGTAAATCAAAACACGTAACAAGAGCAGGTAACTGCTTTAACAGGTCATTAATTTAAGTATTGAGGACTGACAGTGTAGATCCAGATAAGAAGCTTATTGTATGCTCAAAATTTGGTAATATCATTAACAGGGAATGTCTCCTGTTTTATGGTATATTACCTCTGATTATCCCTGAAGTTTGAAATAAATGAACAAACAAATCCTACAATTAGAGTACCATTGTACCTGAAATCTCAGAAGTTCAAACTCAGAGCACTGCAGCTTGCAACGTATACCTACCGGAATGGGCATATTCCATGTGCACTCGGTTAATCTGTAGCACATTACTCTATTTCTTAATAGATACGTGAGCTGCAGCTGATATGCATAGTTCAGTAACTAAGGTTAAATTTTAAGGAAAAAAAAGTTACTCTCTTCTAAAGCATAAGTTACAAATTCAAAAAGGTGAAAGGTTTTGAGGTATTTAATTTCCTTTGCTGCCTTAAAAAAAAAAGAATAGGAAATAGAGCAAACACTAGATACATTTTATTAATCACATAGTCCAAGTCCATGCATTACATACATAGGAATGTGAAATGTCAAATGCAATTAAAAGAGTGCTTGTAAAATAAACCATTTCACCACATGAGCACATTTAAATCATAACACGGTCAGATCACTGCACTAAACATTCAAATAAGCATATGTGGCTACTTGGCTCTGTACTTATTGAAATAGAGACACTGACTTCTATGAATGGTGATGCAAGCAGACCATGTCTTCTTAGAAATGTTTATTTCTGGCTTTTGACTTTTAATATATTTTCAAAGTGGTATTTTATAACAAAGAGTGGTTGGTACGAGTGCTCCCTATACTCTCAGCGCTGTGCAGTATTTCAGATTGCTCGGTTGGTGAGGGATGTTGAATTAGTAGTTAGCACACATTCAGAAACAATGTATGCATCTTCAAAACTTAAGAAAGGAAACTTATTTAGTTCAAGACTGGGGACATCTCATGGAGGCCTTCAAGCCTATTATCACTGTAAATACATACATTATATCCTATGTATGAAGAGTTAACTTTTGTTAGAAATAACAGTGATAGGCCACATTTACTGCCTGCCTGCACTATACTAGACAATGACCAGGCTTTTACAAACAGCCTAATCCTTCCCCAAATCCTGCAAGGTTATCGTCAGTGTCCCATTTTGCAGGTAACAATCTTTCTTAGACAGGCTAGTCTACTTGCCCAATATTGTGTAATTAAGAATATGGCTGTACATAACCCAGGCCTGGGGCGGGGGGCGGGGTGGTGTACAGGCTAGAAGGGATCAATGGGGGGAAAAAGGAGACATCTGTAATCATTTCAGCAATAAAGATTTAAATTTTTTAAAATATATTTTTGTTGATTTCAGAGAGGAAGGGAGAGGGAGAGAGAGAGAAACATCAGTGATGAGAGAGAATCATTGATTGGTTGCCTCCCACACGTCCCCCCACTGGGGATCAAGCCCACACCCCAGGCATGCGCCCTTGACCAGAATTGAACCTGGGACCCTTCAGTCCGCACGCCAGTGCTCTGTCCACTGAGCCAAACCAGCTAGGGCAAAAATGTGTATTTTAAAGAATATGGTTGAATAGGGATTTCAGATTAGATAGGTTGAATGTCACAGCTGCTGTAAGCTATTCTAGTGTTAAACGTAGTGAGAATCAGACTTTGAAGTGGCATTGCATAGATATTTTCCTCACACATCTATTTTCTTCACATATCCACATTTTATTGTGTTATTCATAAGGTAATTATATTGTTAGATTTGTAATTTTATTTCTATTCTAAAATATTTATTCAGAGGTATACCCACTGAAGCAAAAAATTTAACAAAAAGAAACAAATTTCCACAAGTCTATAACTCAGATATAAACACTGATAAGAACATAGTTGTGTATTTTCTGCCAGTGGGCCAGAAAAGTGTTTAGTTATATGTAACACACAATCTCATATAAACATTAACTTAACAACTCAAATATTTATTGAGTGCCTACTATGAACCAGTGCTTAAGGATAAAGAAGTGAATCTAATAGAGAAGCATGCTTGATTTCTTACTGCATACACAGGCACACACACACATGCAAAGACATATTTATCCATAGTAGACAATAGAAATATAAAACTCAGTTCATTTTTTACTCTACCTGATATCAGTAAGAATTTTTCAAGTCAAACTATCATCAAATATAATTTTTAATAAATGTAATAAGGTAGCTAAGTGGATAGATCATGGTGCTTTTAAAACCTGGGTACAAATTGTAACTTTGCCACATATGAATTGCCTTGAACTAGTGAACTAATTTCTCTAACATGTTTCTTCAAATTTCCCATAAAAATATAAATTAGTACATATCAATAGAACTCAGAGTTCATTTTTATACTTTATATGATAACTCTATTTTTAGGTTATACTTTAATTCGTTCTTTATTTTATTATATCACTAGAAGCCCGGTGCACAAATTCATGCAACAGCGGGTCCCTCGCCCTGGCCTGCGGGATCGGGCCAAAACCAGCTTTCTGACATTCCCCGAGAAGTCCTGGATTGCAAGAGGGCACAGGCCCGGCCAAGGGATCCCACCAGTGCACGATTGGGGCTGGGGAGGGACATGGGAGGTTGGCCAGCCAGGGAGGGCTCCAGGGCATGCTCGGCCTGTCTCACTCAGTCCTGATCGGCTGAACCCCAGCAGCAAGCTAACCTATTGGTCAGAGTGTCTGCCCCCTGGTGGTCAGTGCATGTCATATCAACTGGTCGACCAGCTGACTGTCTGCCCCCTGGTGGTCAGTGCCCATCATAGCAAGCGGTTGAGTGGTCTTAGCATATCGTTAGCATATTACACTTTGATTGGTTGAACGGGTGATCTTACAACCAGACACTTAGCATATTAGGCTTTTATTATATAGGACTAGAAGCTCGATGCATGAAATTCATGCAAGAGTAGGCCTTCCTTCCCCCGACTGCCAGCACCATCTTCCCTCTGTCACCTGGGACCCAGGCTTCCCTCCAGCCACCTGCAAGCACCCGAGACCCGGGCTTCCCTCGAAGCCCCAGCTTTGTCAGGAAGGTCATCTGGAAGGATGTCTGGTCTAATTAGCATATTATGCTTTTATTATTATAGATAGTCAGTTGAATCGACCTATGTAATGCTTGAGAAGCCACTGGTCCACATGAGCACCAGGTCTGGTTATTTTGTGCTGACAGCCTTCACCCACTTCCAGTAAAATATCTGAGAATTGGTTGGCTTCTTTGGTGCAGAGACTTAGCACCTGCCCTGAGGCTCCACAGAGAAGAGGACCTGACCAGACACTGAGAGTCAGGGTCCGCAGTGGTGCTGTCCGATGCCTCCTGGTCCTGCAGCAGGTGCTGCACCCTCCCCTGCAGGAGCTGAAAGGGGGCTCCCACCCAAGGTCCCCTCTGTTCTCCTTAAGCACCAGAGTCCAAACCTCAGCTTCAGGGAGCAAAAGCAATGTTTCCCAGGACCACCTCTAAGCGTTGCATTTTTTCACAAGCCACCAGCCATTTTCCTTTGTGGTGAGTTCTTATTTAAAGGGAACTCAGCGTTATTTTCTGTTCACGTAACAGAGTGTAGCTCATCTTAGACAACCATGGATTTTACAAAAACATGGATCTGCTAGACCAGTGTGGCTCAGTGATTGTCGGCCCATGAACCAGGAGGCCAGGGTTCAATTCCCAATCAGGGCACATTCAGGCTCGATCCCCTAGTAGGGGGTGTGAAGCTGATCTCAGTGACCCTCTATCATCATTGATGTTTCTCTCTCTCTCTCTTCCCCTCTCTGAAATTAATGAAAACAAAACAAAATAAAACAAAACAAAGCATGAACCTGCACAAGACCAGGGCCAGGAGCCCAGTGTTCTCTCAGGCTGCTCCTCGGGTTCAGGGCAAGTGTGAAGAGAATCTGGAAATCATTTACTTTCCTATTTGGGCTAAAGTTTTCCTCTCCCCCATTTTACTATATTTCTTTTCTTCCCTCTCCTCCCGCTCAATGCTGTGGGATAGAATTCTCAGTATAGGTGGCTTTTAACAAACAAGAATAGCGATTGTTTTTGCTTTCAATCTGGTTTTCCCGGAGGCAAAGGAAAACAATGGTCTGACTTCTTGATTGGGGAAAAACAACAGTAGAGAAATCCTGTGATCACCATGCAAATTTCTACTTTAATAGATTACCCTTCTATCCTGACCTTTTTGGACCTCAGTCTTCTGGAGTAATGTATGCCTAGTAAGAAGAAACTTTTCATACCTTGTGTAGCTATTAACATTTGAGGGGGTAGCTGGTTTATGGAAAGGTGTGAGTATAAAATCTGATGCTATTTTACAGTAATGTTGAAAGGACAGAACAGGACTGATAGCTGTGTCCTTAACCCCTCTTCCAAGAAAAAGCCGCAGAATGTATTTGTTAATCAGCCTGCCCTTATCTCGGCCAATGGGAAAGTGGGGGAAACTAGCCCAAGGCCAAGAGTATGCTAGCTACCTCCCTGTCTTTGTGTAACCAGACCCTAACTGCACCCTGCCCTTGAGTCACTAGCCCCCTGGCCCTCACTCAACCAACAGGAGTCGGCCAAATCAGTGGTCAGAGTGTGCACCCCCCCCGCCACCCCCCCACCAAACCCAAGCCCTATAAATTCTTTGTTCTCTTGGAACTCGAGGCCCTCTAGCACCCTATCACTGCGTCGGTAGGGGAGGCAGAGGGACCAAGTCCCGGGCTTGAATAAAAGACTCTATGCTTTTGCATTGGACTCGGCTCCCTAGTGGTCTGTCTTGGGGGATTTTGAAATCTGGGCATAACAATGTCTGTATCTCCTTTAAGAAAAAGAGTCTTCTTAATTCTCCTACTTTTAGTTACCCATCTAAAAAGTTTAGCAGTTGAATTTAATACTTAGTAATTGTGCTCCCCAAGCAATGTGTAGGCAAATATTTTAGGCAGCTATGTCTCTGCCAATTTCCTGCTGCAATTTCCAACCCTACCATTCTTGATGTTACATAAAATGTAGAGAGAAGCCATTGTGTAAACACACTTTTTCAGAGCTAAAAATGAAAACTTTTGATGTACTGAAATCTCGCTTGCCCAGACTACTCTCTGAAATCAGTGAATTCTATAAATCTGCTTTCTATTAAAAAAGGTTCGGAGATTAATGGGAAGTGTACGTTATATTTTCATAATAAGTCTCATTTATTGAAACGTACAAGGTGGCTGCTAATGTGTTCAGTATCGAATCTACCTCATCTCATTTAATGCTTACAGCAACGCTGTGACATAAATATCAACATTAGGCTCTTTTTCAGTTGAGAATTCTGAAGGTTAGAAACATTAAGTAATCTACCCAAGGCTATTCGACTAACAAATGACTGAAGAATTATGGACCTGTTTCTTTTTTTTCTTTTTCTTTTTTGGGCCTGTTTTTTAATGAATGGGGATGGATTTTGTGCAAAGATGGCTGCCAGAAATTCCTCCCATCCCCGAATGCCTAAGCTGCTCCTCTCACAAAGGGGTGGACTCTGTGTCCTCTCCCCTTGAATTTTTTTTTTTTACTCTCCCCTTGAGTTTTGACTGCCCTTGTGATTTGATTTGACCAACAGAATATGTTGGAACGGATATTTTGCCAGACCCAGGCCTAGACCTAAGAGGCCTGCCAGCTTATCTTTTTTCATGTTGGACGATGGCCACCATGTAAGGAAGCCCAACTACCTTGCTGGTGAGATACCTGTGGAGAGAAAGCTGCCTTGGAGAGTGAGAGTCTAAGCAGGGAGAGAGAAGGAGGGGTCCAGCCAACTCCTGTCCATCGTAGCCTTTCAGTTGGAGATACCAGACCTATGACTGAAGTCTTATGGATCCTTCTCCCCTAGTTTACAGCCTCAACCAAACCACATAGAGCAGAGGCCAAATCGCAAAATCACAAGCAAATCAACAGCACTGGTTGTTTTAAGCTCTTTGTTTTGGGAGATCTGTTAGGCTGCAAGTGATAATGGATCCATCAATGTAAATGTCAGCCTCTTTGATGGCAAACTTTTTTATTCAATTTATTATAAAACAAATCTAATGTTTATTTTATTTAAGCAAATTAGGTGGTATTACTATTTCACGGGTAGCAAGAAAAAGTCATGGTGCAAGTGTGAGCAAAAAAACCAAGCGAAGAGTAAAAATTCTTCATTCATAGCTATGTTTGTCTGTTACTAAAACTGCCCTCATTAACATCGTCAGTGTTTATACACCCACAGTTGCCATAGAAATGTTTTCAAACAAAATCAACTTTACGTAGTGTGACTCTAAAAAGGAGTTTCTTAGTTGACTCACTTCCCATTTACTGAAAACTACCTTGTGTTTTAGGTTGTACATATACCTCAGTCATGGTCTTCATGAAAATATTACAGAAACTTAAAATACATTTAAGATCTGATATGAATTTAAGATATTTTTATATTTGATATATCACTATGAAATATTCTGATAGTTTCCTTTATATTAATTAGGAAATTGTCTTTCCATCAATCTCTATTCATTTTATATTTAAAGGTATCTTTCTAAAAATAATTTGTATACAAATTTTAATTCCATCTGATACTTCACACATACTTGCATGTTCTTCCCGAGAAAGATGATATTAAAAAATATTTAAATTATTTACTATTAAACATTTAAATACAAAAATATTTAAACTACAAAATATTTCAGAACGCACAATACATGAGTATTAGTTTCTTTTGCTGATATTATTTGGGAGCAAGTATGAAAAATTTTAAACACAATTTAGGAATATGGGGATTGTTAAATAAATAATGATAAGTCACTACACAATGAAATACTATGAAGCCATTTAAAACTTTACCCACATGGCTAAGTGAAATAATTAATATATTGCAAAGCAATATGTAATAAAATCATATGTTGTTAAAATAATATGTATAAGTATACAATTCTAAATTTGTTCTGTGATATTTAAAAATTACATAATAAATGTCTTATTTAATAAGCATGAAAAAGTCCCCATTAATGTGAGGCAAAAAGAAAAAGACATGCACACTATAATCAGAAAGACAGATATAAATCCTGTCTTTACCACTTGGTAACTTGGTATGACGTCATGATTTAGGCAATAACCTGACATACCTGAATCTGTTTCCTCATCTATAAAATGGGGGAATAAGATCTTTTTTAAAATTAGCCCAGCTGGCATGGCTCAGTGGTTGAGTGTCGACCTGTGAACCGGAAGGTCATGGTTTGATTCCCAGTCAGGGCACATGCCCGGGTTGCAGGCTCTATCACCAGAGTGGGGTGTGCAGGAGGCAGCTGATTATTGATTCTCTTTCATCATTGATGTTTCTCTCTCTCTCTGCCTCTCCCTTCCTTTCTGAAATCAATAAAACAATATATTTAAAAAGTATGATACAAGTACCGAATGATGCTCTGGAAATGGCAATTACAATTTTTAAATGAGAGCATGAGTCTAGCCCTGACATTCATCCTGTCTTCTAGCTCTGTATTGCTGTGTCTGAAGAAGGTTGCTTAGGTATCTTTTCAGCAGCTCTGAGCTTCCTCAGGGGTGTTCTTGGCATTCCAAAAAGTCCAAATCACATTTTATTAAAAGTGTAATTTAAAAAAATACATAGAGCCCATGTGCTTGTGGTTCAATTAAATGAGCACAAAGTTCAGGGGTGCCTGCTCAATGCATGTTTTCCTCAATGAGTATTGTTCAATTACAAAATCTGAAAGGTGATATACTGCAATATATTGTTAGCAATTATTGCAGGAGTTTTTGTTTGACTAAAGTACTTAGTAAACATTAATTTATTTTACTAAAATGAAATAATTATTTTTCAACCTAAGAAAGAGAAACTGATTACCAATGGAAAACTAAAAAGACTGATATAGATTTGGCAAGAGGTATCAGGTTTAAGAAAAAATAAATAAAAAGATCACTGCAATAAACACAAATGACTCACATGGACCAAACTGGTGAAAAGAAATAAAAAGAGAGCAACTTGGCCAAAACACTCACATAAGGTCATTCAATGAGAGAAGACATACTATGTGTATGTGTATGTTCTTGTCACATTGGTGCAAACAAACATAAAGAAGATATACCACTTTGTAAAAATGTATGGCATATACACATACTACCACAGAAGGAGAAATATTATGTACTTAAGCTATTTTTATACATGATTCATTCTTTCATTTTTCAGTATTCCTAAATAAGCAATTAGCCAGTGTTTACTGTATATTAAGTATATGGCATGGCTATAAGGATGCTAGTTAGCAATGTCAAAAAATCCAAAAGCTATTTTTATATGTTTTCACATATTCACTCTATATTACATAAACTAAAAGTAATCAAAGAGGATTGAGCATCCTATGAAGCAAGTTGAATAATGCTATTTATAGTAAATATTATGAAGATTGCTATAAAATTTTCAACTTTTTAAATTGGAAATTATATGGGTAGTAAGTACAAAACTATAATTTTATACTGAATATTTAAATGGGACTAGAGAGACAAGTAGATAGATTCCAGTTTTGATATGGATATAAAGAGAAACAAATGCCATTAACTAAGTGTCTCTCCCTTAAGAACTCAGATAAACCACCTGAGATCTTGTAGTAATTTTTTAAAAAAAATACTGATTTTTTTTAATCCTCACCCAAAGATATGCTAATAGATTTTTGGAGAGAGAAAAAGGGAGAGAGAGAAAGAGAGAGAGAGAGAGAGAAGAGAAACATCAATCGGTTGCCCCATATGTGCCCCAACTGGGGATGGAACCTACAACCCTTTTGTTGCATGAGACGATTCTCCAACCATCTGAGCCACCCAGCCAGGGCTTTCCATTATTTTTTATATTTTCAGCTCTGGCAATGTTTGGTGATTAAAAATGATACATTCTTACTAATATAGCAATGATATAATTTGAATTCAATTCTTAAAACAGAATAGGTTTAAGTATTTGGAATAAGGATTCAACAGTATAAACCTCTGGACTTTCTGGAGGGGGGGATTTACTGCATAATTGATTAACTCATAAAATTACAGTGTATCTTTATTTTTTTAAATATATTTTATTGATTTTTTTTTACAGAGAGGAAGGGAGAGGGATAGAGAGTTAGAGACATCGATCAGCTGCCTCCTGCACACTCCCTACTGGGGATGTGCCCATAACCAAGGTACATGCCCTTGGCCGGAATTGAACCCGGGACCCTTGAGTCCACAGGCTTAAGCTCTATCCACTGAGCCAAACCGGATAGGGCTACAGTGTATCTTTAAAACAGTATTTTTGAACAGAAAATTAGGTATAAGTTGGCTGAGATAACAATTTATCACCTCTTTTTGTATTAACACTTACCAAGAAATATGAGGGTTTTGTGTGTATTATTTTTTTTAAATCCCATTACTGCTTTTTAGCTTTTAGATCAGTTTAATTGCCATTAAGCAGAAAGTGTAAGGTAAGCTGTTAAGTAAAAATAAGTTAGCATTTGCAACCGCCTGCCTGGAGGAGTCACAGGGATTTGACAATGTGCACACCACGTAAAAGAATTCAAATGGACGCTCCGCCTGAAAAAAATCACAGCCATCTTTCTCTAACCTCTGATTTCAATTTAGTATTCACGGGCCTTCTCATTGTTCTTATTGCTGATGGACTTGTTAACAAATACATTATGAAGGCACTCAAGGAGTTCCCTGACAAAGGAGTTAGTTACACTCACGCCAAAGAGTGGGTCTGTGCTCCTGGCAGTATTCAGGCTGTGAAAAGCCAAAGCATCCCTCTGCTGAGAAATCAACGCTCAACAACTGTTTCACTTTTCAGACTCACAGCCATCCCAGTGCTCTGTAATTCTTAGCCTCAAAACCCACAGCTTTGTTTTCTGAGCGCTGCTTCATGCAGTAATCAAAGGAAGCAAATCATATGTCACCTTCTACTTACATGGCTTTACGGTTTCTATATTTTCCTAGGTTTGAATCTAGTGAGGTGGTAGCCTAACTGTGATACCTTTTAAGAAACCTTTGACTGCACTGTGCGGGGAGAGGCGCCGTTTGGAAACCAGTTTCCAGTGGGATACAGTATAAACAAGGCCTATTCTTCCTGTCTTTCATTCTCATTAGCAGGGGAAGGCTACCATCAGCTCTCGCTGCTGTGTCCAGGCTTGACAGTTCTGCGGTCATAACTCATAAAGCATTGGGATCCAGGAAATTTGTTAGACTTCAAAAATGAAAAGAATGGCATAATTTTTATTTCTTAAATAAAATAAAGTCTGATTTAGAATGCAGATGTTTCTGGCTTTGATGTCGCAATGTTCTGGGTAAGCATATTAATGAGACTCAGCTGTATTAGTTTAGCTCAGGTAGATTGGAGTTTTATGATCTTGTGAAGTTGAAAGAATAATTGTGTTCTTTTTTTATAAATGCTTTTGTGGATCATCCCCGCCCCCCCGCCCCCACAAAAAAAAATTAAAGCAGAGGTTTCTCTGTCTCAGATGGCATACTCTTTTAACATGAACAATATGGATATTGGCAATATTTATTGTAAATCTCTATCAAGGAGGACTTTCTTTTTGAAGAGGAGTTTGGTGGCAACATTTAAGTGGCTCAGAAAAGTTTAAGCAAGTAAAATAGTAGGCATATTTTCCATGGTTGGCTGTTTTCCATGCAATGGGTGTGTTTTTTTAGAACACATTCTTGGCCTTTATCGAAAAACCACAGATAGCTATAATTTGGGTTGCTTTTACAGATAATTTATGACTTTTGCACTCAACTTAATGGCCCATAAAGAACTCAAACCAGCAGTGCTAGGGCATTGCTTTAGCAGTCGAAGGATTCGGGAGGCTGAGAGGGATTTTAGAAAGGGACTTCCATGTGAGTGGAAATTTTGAATTGGACTTAGAACATTGTTCCTTGATACAAACATCATCTGTTTCAAAGTTACACCCTGGCTGCTCTGCCTCTGGCCAAAAGAAAATTGTTCATGTGTTTTAGGTAACCTCCTTTTTTAATATGCAAGCATTCGATAAAGCAGTTGTCAAGCTAGGAAAGTAAGGAGAATCTGTTTGTGACAACTCACTGGACCTAGACTGAATGTATGTATTTCGGCCATAGCAGCAGATGCCTATGACTTCTTTTCTCCACGGGTTTTAAACAGTTAACATCACCTGCTGCTGTTTGTGGCGAAACCCCACAGGAAATGAATGCCAAAGGTACAAGATGAAAGAGAAAGTAATTTTCTGGGAGGGGAGGAAGAGTAATTTTGTGCTGTGAGGTGAAAGGGTGAGAAGCCAAAAGACGTGTGAGGAATTACTTATGAAAGTGGAAATGAGGGTACAAGTTAAGGCAAGGGGAACAAATACAGGAAAAGGAAAAAGAAGAAAAAGCCTTGAGCCACAGAGAAAGAGAAAGGGACTATAGATTGAAGTATACATCTAGAAGGTGCTATTCAGAAAGTAAGTCATGTAATATATAGAGAGAGAAATATCAGAAACCTAGTAAAATATTGCATACTAACTCAATATATGCTTGATGGGAAATATTGTTAATACATTTTTATTGATTTCAGAGAAGAAGGGAGAGGGATAGAGGGACGGAAACATCAACGATGAGAGAGAATCACTGATTGGCTACCTCCTGCACACCCCACACTAGAGATCGAGCCCGCAACCCAGGGGTGTGCCCTGGCGGAGAATTGAACTGTGACTTCCTGGTTCGTAGTCGATGCTCAACCACTGAGCAATGCCAGCCGGGTGGGAACTATTTTAACAGATAAATATTCTTAGATATTTCTAATTTCTCCCTGTTATGAATAATTTTATTAATTTTCTTTTCTTTTTTTCTGGTTTTTCTTTGGAAGAATAAAGGGAATGTGTAGAGAGGATGAGCAGGAGATGCCAGGACTTCTAGAATTATTATTAGAAAGGAGATAAAGTCACAAGGATACATAGGTAGATGACAGATAGATGATAGATAGATTACAAATATGATTGTGGGCTGAATTGGGGAATAGCAAGATAGGTATTCGCAGGGGTGGGGGGTAGGTAGGCTGTGGAATTAAATGGGGAAATTATTGCTCTGTATTGTCAACTTGAAACATCAGAAGATATTTAAACAAGTTTCAATAAGCTGGTTGTTATTGAAACTATGTTTATGTGAACATAGCACTGTTTTAGGACTCGGCCTTTATAGGTGAAAATGCACACAAACCAAATATTGGCGTGTTTGTCTCATTTAAAATCGTTGTTGATAAATTTATCACTGGTGAATAGTGCAGTTCGATCCCCACTGGAGTGGGGGAGGGGGGGTGCATGCAGGAGGCAGCCAATCAGTGGTTCTCTTTCATCACTGATGTTTCTATCCCTCTCTCCCTCTCCCTTTCTCTCTGAAATAAAAGAAAAAATGAAGGTGGCAAGTGGACTGTCGTTCAGTAGTGGTAGCAGTGAGAGCAGCACCACAATATTATACTTCCGAAGAACAAAGACCATCCCTTGAAGTGTAGACATTATGCAAGCAGACTGATAACGGTGCAGCCTCTGCAGCGGAAGGCCAGATGGTAGTAAGCTTTCTGAAGCCAGTTTTGTTCTTAGAAGCAGAGGATTCAAGGCTACACAAGGGGTGATGAGGTGAGTCTCACTTTAGAGAGCAGTAAGTTTCTATGTTATCACCAAAAGGAGCAAGGCATTCAGGGAGAACTTAGAAGTGTAGCACAGGAAAATCAAGCTCATCAAATAACGAGTAACAGATATGGACCAGGCATGTCATTTGTATTGGTTTTCTATTGCTTAATGATGAGCAATGACTGTACTAGGTTTAGGAACAATATGAAAATGTAACTCTATGTAAATTAGGTTAGAGTTAGGGTTTGCAATTACTTATAAAGGAAAACAAGATACAACACTTCATTCCTATAGACAGTATGGTGATTTACCTCAAGTGTGGGCACAAGTGTGTTTGAGGTGGGTAGAAATGAAGACGCACATGGGCATTCTGAGTCTCCTGACCTGGGATGTTGGTTACCCTTTGGGTTTAGTTGTTTTTGTTGTTGTTATAATGTTCTCCATTTAAACTTTTCTCTTATAAGCATACATTTATGCAATTGGGAGTAAGTCATTAATATTCTCTAAATTGATGTTTTTCTAATTTTTAAGTAATGAATGATGCAATTATTTTAAAACCACTTCTAGAAGATGAATAAGTTAATTTATTACTATGATTCCTTCCTTCTCTACTATGTGTGAATTTAATCTCCCCCAATCTCTCTTTTCTCCCTTTAACACTTTTACCTATTAAATCATTCCTTTAACATCCAATTTATAATGCCCTTAAACATATATCTAAAATTTGTACTGCATTTAACTGTTTTCAACACACATTGTCAGCCCCATGTTTCTCATTTTTTATTTTTTTAATCTTCACTTTTAGTATATAAATCATATGAAGTAGAACTTGTTTCCATTTTGGTTCTTTTCCTCTTACTTCTTTCAAGATATATTTTATCTTGATTTTCTAAAATGTGAATATGATATATTGAGGAATGTCTTTTGTTGTTGGTGGTGGTGATGCTTTGTTATTGTCATTTGTTTGCCTTTTTTGCATTTATCCAAAAATGGGTAAGTATTGCCATTTTCACACAGTTCAGCTATTATTGACCACATAAGGATTTGAACTGAGTGCATATTCTCCCATTTCCTATACACTTGGAATTCCTGCCCCTTAATTCTTTCTACTCAGAAACACTTCCTACCACCTCCCTCAATTAGGTGAGAAAATTGTTGTATTTGTATGCCAAAAAACATAGGCAAATTCATATTGTTCTTCCCTCATGCACATTTTTTATCCATTTAAAAATAATAATGAAAGGAAAGCAGTTTTTTTTTTCTGATCCTGTGTCTAAAAATCCTCTCCATCACCTTGCAAACTGTACTTATTCCACACCCTCCTCTCCTCCATGGTGGTGAGCAGTGGCTAAACTCTGGGCTTTCTGTTTTATGATAACTTTTGTTCCTACTATCTTTGAGGTATATAATGAGGTGTTTTTTTTCAATATTTGAATACATTTTTTGGTAAAATTCCTACTTTGACATAGGAATCCTGCAGGTTTTTTAAGATGTTTTTTCTCCACCTCTGATTATTTTTCTTTTAATATCATTGCTTTTAAAATTATTTTTCTATTGGGTTCAAAACAGGGAGTACTATTTTTATCAAATATTCTGAAACTGTGACCTTTAAATCAAAGTATATGCAAGAAAACAATTTCCCACTGTAAAATGTTACTTTATCCAGTAAGTGGTGCTTAAGTATCTGCATATATACAGTGTTAAGGAAAGTAGGTAATTTGTAATTGCATTTGAAGATACTAGAGCTAAGAGTCAGATCAGATCCTGCTAATCAACTCCCAGCTTCAAAGGGCTAATGCAGCATTACCATATACTCCCTAAGAGCAGCATTTCCAGGCATCAAGGTGATATAGTGATCGCAGACACAATAGAAAGATTTCAATTAAGGGTAGCATAGCAGCACGCTACTAAAGGCACACAGCATCTCGCTAATTAAAGTACAATAAGCCCACAAAAGTCATCAAACATTATACTACCAGAGGCAAAATAGAAAACTGATGAACCAAAGCAATTGTTTTGTTTTTAAAATCAAAGTGCCAATACACTACTGACTAATGAAATAAGAATGAATACAGGTCTCTAAGGAATGAAATAGTATCAAGTATTGAAATTTTAAATCAACGCTTTAAGCAGTTGAGACGAAGTGGAAGTGGGGAGATCTGAATATGCCCCCAAGTTACAGTAGATAAATACAAATATATAATTTTATTGCATTAAAGTTAATGTGTAACATGACTGAACAAATATCCTTATCGAACATCTAATGTAAGAAAATCAGTGAGCAAACTAAATTATGCATTCTTATGCTTATCAGTGAAATAGTCTTGAAATGAAACCATGTTTAGCTTCAACATTTCTCTTTGTGCAGGAGATGTGGCGTTACATCAATGGCTGTTAGACTGAAAGCCACAGGCAAGTCAAATAAGTAAGCATAAGAGTACACAATTGTAGGAGTCAATTAAGTAAGCCAATTGAATGCTTAGGAGTATACTTTTCTAAAACAGAAATGGAAAACAATTTTTTTTTTCATTAGGAGCTATAATCACTGAATAGGCATCAACAAGTGAAGGACATTATTTTATAGATGCAATAATCAAAACCATTTTAACTTTGTGGTGATGTAATTTGGGTTTGTAGTCTGTGGTTTTAGGGCCCCATGCACATCAAAGCATGTAAGACAGGTCCAAAGCATTTTGAAGAGATATAAAGAGTATAATTAAAAATAGCATGATGGGTGCTCAAAGGAATTCTTTGAAAGATCTCAAATAAACAGGACATTAATGAGAATGCTGTAATAATGGGCTATGATTCTCAGTTGTATAATGTGAATTACAACATATAATTATAGCATTTACAATCCAAGTTATGAAATCAGCTAGTACGAATGGCCAATGTCCACACATGCTGTTGCTAATGGCTGGCAAATACACACAGCAATCACTGTGGTTTAATAGAACTCCAGTTCTCATCTTTTATCTTTGAAAGCCAATTCATTGAAATCTAGCATTTGAGCTAATCCTTCCACAAAGTGTTTAAACAAGCAAATTTGGGGCATTTTCACAATATTTTTATATGAAAGAAGGAAGACACATATTGTATCAATGAAGATATCCAAGCAATCACTGTCACTATGGAGTAATTACATATGATTGTTCCCAGTCCTATCAAATATCAAAAGTTGTCAATTCATTCAGCCAATGTTGGGAGATACATATTCACAGGTCATAGGGATATCTTAGATTTATCAACCCTTGTGAACTGGAAAGGCACTGTTGATTTTGCAAAATGAAAAACAAAATACAAAGAGAAGTAGTCTACCTCCAATGTTATTATCTACACATATATATTACCATTAATTGAGAGACATCTTCACCAGATAGGAGAAACCAACAATAAATTGGTATTTGTTTCAAATTGGCGTTCACATAGACGGTTTATATATCTATATGTTTGCTTAAAAAAAAAACAACAAAAAAACTAGAGCCTGAAAGGCAGGATTCAAAGGAACCTGCTATTCTGAACACGTACAAAGGAAGTGGTTTCCTTAGCAACAGGAAATAGGTGCCAGCTCTCAGGAGCGATCCTTCCACCCATGCCCCTTTTGAGTTTGGTAATGTTTCCAAGCTCAAGTAGGAAAGAGAGACTGAATGTATCATGTAGAAACAATACTGCTAGTTAGGGACCCTTTGAAGAGCTGATGAGCTGGAGAATCCCTTGTTTACGCTTGTTGGCATGACAGTGGTAGCCATCCTAGAGACTGGATTACTTTTATCCTCTCTGTATAGTCCTCCAGGTATGGAAGCTCTTAAAACTATGTTCCTAATTCTTAATAAATGAGAAGGCTCATCCTGATAAAATAGCCACACATAGAAACAAAATCACAGGGTTTTGTACAAACATGTAGTCATTCCATCAATTTCTGAATTCACCTACGATTGAGTCGCCTGTTCTTTTTAAACAAACATAGCAACACCGATTATATAGGAAATATTCTAAACACATTAGGAAGAGCATTACATTAATTAGTTAATGCCATGAACCCTTCAATGGTAAGTCTAAAACAGACATATAAAGATTTGTTTTAACTTATGTTTTTAGCAACACCTTTGATGTTTGGCACGATGAAGATGTGCGAGAAATGGAATGAATAAATTGGTCCTTTTTTATGTGTTTCTTTTTTTCTGAATCATTAAATCTTATTTTACTGTAAGGAATCGTACAAATCAGAACTTTCTGAGGTAATTCTATTTGAATACTTAATTTATCATGCACTCTACTAGAGGCTGGGAATATAAAAGTGAAGAATGGGAAGCCCTGGCCCCCAAAAGGCCTGCAGTCATATTTACTATGGAACTTCAAGAATTCAAAATAGCTTAATAATTAGGTCCATTTTTCCTGTAATAGTTCATAATTCTGTAAATGAATATTCTTGTATCACATATAAATTTCATAATTATTATGCTTAGTAATAATATAAGACTAAAGAAAATAAATGAAGCCATGCAATTAGTCACTGACAAAAGTCTTTAGTAGGAATTTGATTATTTTAGATGTTTTGAAAAAAATTTGTGATAACTCTTATGAAGCAAAGGAGGCTGGGAAAACACATTTTATGTAGAGATAGCTTAAATGTTTAAAGTTGTAGTGATGGTTAAAGAAAAAGTCACTCTTAATCCAAGTGAAATAGTATAATTAAGCAAAATTCAAAGCATGTCTCACAAAATACATTTATCTCAAAATTAAAATAGTTTTATTTTTTAAAATATACTTTATTGATTTTTTATAGAGAGAAAGGGACAGGGAGAGAGATAGTTAGAAACATCGATGACAGAAACATCGATTCAGCTGCCTCTTGCACGCCCCCTACTGGGGATGTGCCCACAAGCCGGGTACATGCCCTTGACTGGAATCGAACCTGGGACCCTTCAGTCCCCAGGCCGACGCTCTATCCGCTGAGCCAAACCGGTTAGGGCAATCGTTTTATTTTTTATCATAAAAATAATCCATGTGGAGTTAGAAAATGCAGAATAGTTCACTTAAATACATAGCAAATACTGGTGATCCCATCATCTAACTGATCTTACCATAGGAAACAAATACAAACAATAATTCTAGAGGAGTTAATTTTACTAAGTTATTATCCTGTGCCACCTCTTGTGCAATGTGGTTTATATGGATTGAGTTCATCTCATTTAATAAACTTGCCAACAATGGGAAATAGGTAATATTAATATCCTGATTTCATTAAGTGATGAAACTAAATAACATGTCCAATGTCAAGCAGCTAGAAAATAGATTAGGAATATCTATAAAATTGTGTATATATCTATATAATAAAAGCCCAAGCGACCTTTATGGTGGAATGACCAGAATGACCGGTCGCTATGATGCACACTGACCAATAGGGGGCAGACGCGCAGTGCGGAGCTGCCCCTGGTGGTCAGTGCGCTCCCACAGGGGGAGCGCTGCTCAGCCAGAAGCCGCTGCAGTGCTAAGGAGCAGCCAGCCAAGTGGTAAGGAGCAGGGAGCAGGCGGGCGGTAAGGAGTGAGGAGTTCCAGACTGCAAGAGGACGCAGGCCTGGCGGAGGGACCCCGCTCAGTTAGAGCTTTAAGGCATGATGGAATACATGTTGTGTATAGTGTCTCTCTTTCCTTTCAGACAAAGTAATTTAATACAAGAGGTGTTATTCTATTGTGCAGTTGTATTTCTACCAATTTATTTCAAATGCAAAGTGTAGTGTAAAGATGATAAATCTGAAAGTGGTATTACCTGAATAGTTTATCCTACATGTTTTTCAGTAACTAAGAATGTTTAAAAGAAGAGAAAACATTATAATGAGGAGAAAATTACCATTTATTTGCTGAAATACCTACATGATCTCTCTCACTGCTGTGCAAACATGTTTTGATCATTAAGAGTGGATAAAAGGGAAAAATGAATTAAATTTTAAGAACCTTGAACAAGAAAATAAAGTGACTGCAAAGTGTTAGAATGGAGGCATTGGTTACACCATTGGGACTAAATTTATCTGGGCCTTTGTACACAAATGTTAATTGAACTTTGTGCTCTTTAGAATTTGTTTACTAGGTTCTGCAGATACTCCAGTGAGTGAAACAAGTTAATTGTATTCACGGATAATCCACTTTAGATGGTCTCTGAATTTTGTTATAAAAAAGATGAAGGCACCCAGCCCCTGTTGCTCAGTGGTTGAGCATTGGTCTATGAACCAAGAGGTCACAGTGCGATTACAGATCAGGGTACATGCCTGGGTTTGCTAGCTGGATCCCCATTAGGAGGCATGTAGGAGGCAGTGGATCAATGATTCTCTCTGTTTCTATCTCTCTCTCCCTCTCCCTCCTTCTCTGATCAATCAAATATGTATATATATTGTATATATACATATTTGTATAAATATGTGTATATACATATATATATACACACACACACACACACACATATATACATATATATATTTTGTTAAAAAGATAAAGGAAACAATCCTGGTGCCTGATGAATACAGAGTGCAGGAACCAAAGGAAGGTGATGGGACCTCTAGGCATCCTATCAGAATCCAAGTCCTCTGAGCTGCTGCTTCTTCTGTTTCCTCACAGACAAGAAGCAGGGGTGGTCTTTCTTTTCTAAAAAAAATCCTTTATATATTCTACAACTTTTATTTCATGTTGTGAAGTTTTATTAGGGTCCCTCGGCTCCATGGGGTGCTGTTCCAGGGTAGAGTTAAGTTGATTGTATATTTAGATTTTGTATTATCCTTTCCATTGTGCAATATATAAACAACCAAAATTCCTTGCTTGTATAGCTTTTCATATATTTAAAAATATTGTTATTCCTCATACTACTTATTATTCATAGCATCTTTTAAGGTAAAGATGTACCTAATATTAATAAGAATATGAAGTAATTGAATATTAGAAAGTCTAATGCCCTTAGGCATAGAGGTTCTGTGGATAGAGCAGAGGAGGAAATTTGGATTTCTACACTCAGTTTCATTTACTACTTAGTCTCTTTGGTTAGGTCCTGATTAACAAATTTACTATAAACAAGCATGTGTTCATTTACTCAGGAGATATATTTGTAAGACTGAAATCAATGATTAACTGACCACACTAAGTATATTTAAAAGAAACATCAATATTGCCCGTTGCATTTCTTTTTAGATAAGGTATCTCAAGATTTTCCCCCAATTCATTTATTAAGTCTAATAATTTTTGATGGAGTCTTTAGGGTTTTCTATGTACAGTATCATGTCATCTGCGAATAAGGACAGTTTTACTTCTTTTCCAACTTGGATGCCTTTTATTTCTTCTTCTTGTCTGATCACAATGGCTAGTACTTCCAGTACTGTGTCAAATAGGAGTGGTGAGAGGGGGCATCCCTGTCTTGTTCCTGTTCTTAGGGGAAATGCTTTTAGTTTTTGCCCATTGAGTATGATGTTGGCTGTGGGTTGTCATATATGGCTTTTATTATGTTGAGGTATGATCCTTCTATTCCCACCTTGCTGAGAGTTTTTATCAAGAAAGGGTGTTGAATTTTGTCAAATGCTTTTTCTGCATCAATTGATATGACTATGTGATTTTTTTTTATATTTTTTATTGATTTTTTACAGAAAGGAAGGGAGAGAGATAGAGAGTTAGAAACATCGATGAGAGAGAAACATCGACCAGCTGCCTCCTGCACATCTCCCACTGGAGATGTGCCCGCAACCCAGGTACATGCCCTTGACCGGAATCGAACCTGGGACCCCTCAGTCCGCAGGCCGACGCTCTATCCACAGAGCCAAACCGGTTTCGGCGACTATGTGATTTTTATCTCTCAATTTGTTTATGTGATGTATCACGTTTATTGATTTGCGGATATGGTACCATCCTTGCATCCCCGGGATAAATACTACTTGGTCATGGTGTATGATCTTTCTGATGTACTGCTGGATCTGATTTGTTAGAATTTTGTTGAGGATTTTGGCATGTATGTTCATGAGGGATATTGGCCTGTAATTCTCTTTCATTGTGTTGTCTTTATCTGGTTTTGGTATTAGGGTGATGCTGGCTTCATATAATGTGCTTGGAAGTGTTCCTTCCTCTTGAATTTTTTGGAATAGTCTGAGGAGGATAGGTTTTAGTTCTTCCTTGAATGTTTGGTAAAACTCCCCTGTGAAGCCGTCTGGCCCTGGGCTTTTGTTTGCTGGAAGCTTTTTGATGACTGCTTCAATTTCTTCCATAGTTATTGGCCTATTGAGATTTTTAGATTCTTCCTGATTGAGTGCTGGAATGTTGTATTTTTCTAGGAATTTGTCCATTTCCTCCAGGTTGTCTAGTTTGTTGGAGTAGAGCTGTCCATAGTATTTTTTAACAATCATTTGTATTTCTGTGGGGTCTGTTGTTATTTCGCCTCTATCGTTTCTGATTTGGTTTATTTGGGTCCTCTCTCTTTGCTTCTTGGTGAGCCTGGCTAGAGGTTTGTCAATCTTGTTTATCCTTTCAAAGAACCAGCTCTTGGTTTCATTGATTTTCTGTATTGTTTTTTTGGTCTCTATGTCATTTATTTCTGCTCTAATCTTTATTATCTCCTTCCTTCTGCTCACTCTGGGCTTATCTTGTTGCTCTCTTTCTAATTCTTTGAGTTGAAGAGTTAGATGATTTACTACCATTTTTTCTTGTTTGTTGAGGTAGGCCTGTAGAGCTATAAACTTCCCTCTCAGGACTGCTTTCATTGTGTCCCAAAGGTTTTGGATTGTTGTGTTTTCATTGTCATTAGTTTCCAGGATGTTTTTAATTTCTTCTTTGATCTCATTGGTAACCCAATCAATATTTAATAACATGCTATTCAGCTTCCAAGTGTTTGAGTATTTTGGGTTGTTTTTATTGTAGTTTATTTCTAACATTATGCCATCGTGGTCTGAGAAGAAGCTTTTTATGATTTCAATCTTCTTGAATTTGTGGAGACTTTGCTTGTGACCCAATATGTGGTCTATTTTTGAATATGTCCCATGAGCACCTGAGAGGAATGTATATTCCATGGCTTTGGGGTGAAGTGTTCTGAAGATGTCAATTAAGTCCATCTGATCTAGTGAGTCATTTAGGATTGCTGTTTCTTTGCTGATTGTTTGTCTAGCGGGCTTATCCAGTGGTGTCAGTGGTGTATTAAAGTCCCCTACTATGATTGTATTGTTGTCGATCTCTCCTTTGATATCTTCCAGGAGTTTTTTTATGAATTTGGGTGCTCCTGCATTGGGTGCATATATGTTTACCAGGGTTATATCTTCTTGTTGTATTGATCCCTTTAGTATTATGAAGTGGCCTTCCTTATCTCTGGTTATGGCCTTCACTTTGAGATGTATTTTGTCCGATATAAGTATTGCTACCCCAGCTTTCTTTTCCTTTCCATTTGCGTGAAAGATATTTTTCCATCCCTTCACTTTCAGTCTGTGTGAGTCCCTTCTAATGAGGTGGGTCTCTTGTAGACAGCAGATGTATGGGTCATGTTTTTCAGAGGGAAGGTAGGGGAGGGTGGGGGTAAGGGGGAGAGATCAACCAAAGGACATATAAGCATGCATATAGGCCTAACCAGTGGACACAGACAACAGGGGGTGAGGGTATGAATGGCGGGATGGGAGGGAAATGTGGGGATAAGGACACATATGTAATAACTTAATCAATAAAGAAATTTAAAAAAAAGATTTTCCCCAAAAAAATATTGAGTTGTTTGGTAAACACAGAATTGGTCTATGAGAATTGAGAAGTTTCATAGGAGTGATTCTGATCAACTGTGGAGGTCTCATGAATTATACACTACCAATTTGGGGATACTTCTGATTATTTAAAATGAGAGCATACTCATCGTATGGACTGTGCTAGAGAAATACTGATAACTTCTTCCTCAACTTCTGTTTTGTCCCCCTAGGCTCTTGGATGATCATCATCATTGAGTTTGCACCTGTTATTATATCATTCTTTCTCATTTTAACATACTCCCTTTTCATATTAAAATTTTAAAAATTTCCATCTTCATTTACATTTATTAATGACTTCTGGGAGGCACCTTAATCATATCAGTAATGAGTTGTTGGCTTCAATTAAAGAATGTGGCCCTTCTCTAACCTGGTTGTCCTTTTCCTGATCTTTATCTATAAAATTTCACAGGTTACACTCACAGAGTGGCTGTCCAGTGATGATATGAGTCAGTTTTCCACAGCCCTAAAACTGTGCCATTGACTCCTTCCTTTCTTTACTTAATTGTAAATGAAATAAGGAAGGTGATATATGTTGTAAAGGTGTATACTTACAACAGAGAGAAATATACTGTAGTCCATAAAAACACACAACAATCCATGACTCCTGTTGTAAGAAACAAGTAGCATTTTTGTGATAGTTTTTCCTATAAAATACAGGTACTGACCATTAATGTGAGAGAGGGTCAAGGAGAGTCACCTCATTTTTGGTGAGACCTTAAAGGCACGATGGAATACATGTAGTATCAGGTGTCCTTACAGAGGAGAAGGCAGGGGTAGGCAGAAAGTAATATGCAATATATTCTTTAAAAGTCATGGGAATTAGTAAAAGATTTCAAAATATTCAAGTTCTGCTTCACGTTATACTTTAACTCATCAGTGATCTTGGACATGGGAGACTTTGATAGAAATCTCCGAGTGCTGAATAACCAAAGTTCTGCCTTAAGATTCAGACAACGCTGATCTACAAAGCTGCATGACAGGTTGATTGCTCTGAAGTTAGTGACGGGAATCACTCACACACAGTATACATAGACCTGCTATTAGTTAATAGGATAGTTACGAAAACATAAGTGAAAGGGTAATTCAAATTAAGTTAAGTATGCCCAGTTTCTACATAGCATGCTCACTCTGCATTAACATTTCCAACATTCCACTTGGTACTTATCTCCCTAATGTAGCAATCTGCCTTCCATCTTTTAAGAGTCTATCTGGCAGTTTGTACCTCTTATTCTCCCTCACCCTTTTTGCCCATCCCCTACACTCCCACCCCCATAAGCCACAGGATGTAACGCACAGCACAGGGAATAAGGTCAATAATATTGTAATAACGTTGTACGGTGACAGATGGGTACTAGATTTTTCATGGTGATCAGTTAAGGTATATAATTGTCAAATCACTATTGTACATCTGAAACTAATATAATATCAAATGTCAACTATACTTTAATAAAAACAATAATAGTAAAAGAATAAAAGTTTATCTGGGTAAGACATTTTCATGAGGATTAAGTCCGTAGCAACAATTAGAGTAATCTAAACTTTTGGAAGAAATTTCACCTGTCCATCTCACATTGTATTTAAAGTGCATATCTGTAGGAAGATATTATCACAGTAGTTGGCAGACAATTCTTTAAGATGTGGAGAGGAAGTCTGGGTGACCCTTTCAGATAAAAGGCAGTAAAAAAGATAATCTGGATAAAATAAGACAGTGATACAAAATGTAATATATGACAATTTGGAGAGACAATTGAGAAAAAAATGTAACTAAGATGGATAATGAGAAGTTAAGACTATTTTAAAAAGAAGTCCAAAAACTAAAATTATATGATTATCATGGAGAGAACTAAGTTGAACATAATTTGAGGAAGACAAATAGGTGAAATGTATAAAAATTACACACAAAATTTTTAAAATGAGCTATAATTGATTGTTAAAATAGAGAGCTAGGAATGTACCATATAAAAGAACAGGATATTGAGAGGTATTGAGGATCAATTTCTATAATGTAAATTAGCAAGTGGAAGGAAGTACTTTTGCCTTGATTAAAGTACATTAAAAGATATCTTGTATAATCAACTTCACCTCATTAATTCTTCTTGCTCTTGCATTTTATTGTTATTTTGATGTGTAAGGAAAGGGAAATAGTGGCTTTAAGCTTTAAGCTTTGGATATGTGGCTAGATTTAAGAAGTTAGATACTGTAACAAATTGAGTAATTGAAATAGTGCAGATCCAATTGAGCTTTCTTCTTCTGAACAAACATATTTATATGCATATGTATAATTAAATGGTTTAAGTGACAATTGCATAAAACAGCACATAATGGAGAACATAGATGAATAAAGTAGCATTTTAAGAAATCAGACACCTCCTCAATCTAAAATGTTGTTATTCAAAATACATTATAAAATGTGTATTAGACTATTGTTTTAACCAAACTCACAAACAAGATTAAAAAATGTAATAAGAAAGACGAACAAATTCATAAAGCCACTAGTCATGTCTTCATAGATAAAATAATTATCACATGTAGTTTTAAGTTAACTTTGGCCATTATGTTATTCCACTTAAATCATTGTACAGACATATAACAATTTCCATCTGGAGAAAGTGGGTAGACACAGCATTATGACTTGATCTCTCGAACAATTAGATGTACTGCCTAACATATGCATTTATTTCTGACACTTTTATGTGGTACTAATTCAACTCAAGTAAAAAAAAAATTATTAAATACCTGATAATTAACTAACAGGGGGAAGTAGAAAAACAAATTAAAAATAAAGGTAAAAGAAAAAGATAGTTTATTGAAGAGTAATCTTTTTCATTGCGTAATCTTTATTAGTTAACAGTATATGTCTGTGTTTATTTCTGGGCTCTCAAATCTGTTCAGTTAGTCTGTCTATGTTTACACCAGTACCATACTGTTTTGATTATTGTAGCTTTGTAATAATATAAATTTAAGTCAGGAAGTGTGATGCCCCAGCTTTGTTCTTGCTCAAGTTGATTTATCGCTTGAAGTCTTTTGTGGTTACACATAAATTTCGTTTGCTTATTATATCTCTGTGAAAAAAAAGCCATTGGAATTTAGATAGGGATTGCATTGAATCTATAGATGTCTTTGAGTAGTATGGATATTTTAACATTATTAATTCTTCTAATCCATTACCATCAGATATCTTCATTTGTGTCTTTAATTTCTTTCATCAAAGTCAGTATACAGATCTTTCACTTCCTTGTTTAAATTTATTCCTATGTTTTTTATTATTTTGATGCTATTGTAAATGATATTTTTTCTTCACTTATTTTTCCTATAGTTCATTATTAGTGTACATAAATGCAACTAATATTTTGCAACTTTACTGAATTCATTTATTAGTTCTAGTAGGTTTTGTGGTGGTCTTTATGCTTTTTTACATTTAAGATATAATTTGCAAACAGAGACAGTTTTACTGCATTTTTTTTCCATTTGGATGTCATCTCTGGAATAATCAATGCAGAAAGGATAGTCTCTTCAATAAGTTTGAAATTGAAACCTTATCTTATACCACTCACAAAATTTAACTCAAAATGGATTAAAAACCTAAATGTAAGACCTGAAACCATAAAACTCCCAGAAGAAAACAGAGAGGAAACTCATTGGCATTGGTCTTGGCAACAATTCTTTTGGATATGACACCAAAAGTACAAGTAACAAAGGGAAAAATAAACAAGTGAGACTCCATCCAACTGAAAAGCTTCTGCACAGTGAAAGAAATAATCAAGAAAATGAAAAGAGAACTTACGGAATGAGAAAATATTTGCAAACCACATATGTGATAAGGGCTTAATATCTAAACTATATAAAGTACTCAGACAACACAATAGTAAAAAATAATAATAATAACACAAACAGAAATACAATTTTTAAAATGGGCAAAGGACCTGAACAGACATTTTTATAAAGAAGATGTACCATTGGCCATCAGGGACATGCAAAATGAAAGCACAATGAGCTGTCCTCAGATCTGTCAGAATGCCCATTTTCAAAAAGACAACAGATAAGAAGCCTGGCAAGGGTGTGGACAAAAAGGCACCTTTGGACACTATAGGTGGGAATGTAAAATATGCAGTCACTATAGAAAATAGTATGGATGTTTCTAAACAAAATAGAAATAGAACTACCATATGAGTCAGCAAACCCGCTTCTGGGCATACATTGGGAGGAAATGAAATCTGCACTCCCTTGTGTATGGCAACATGATCCAAAATAGCCAAGACATGGGAAGCAAGTAGACACATTGCTAGACATGGTTGATGAGTAGCCGATCCAGGCCACATGAAAAGATTAAATTCGAGTACAGTCTATGTTGACTAAATATATGATGGCTGAAGTTGAGGACTACACAGAACCCAATCTAACTAAGACAACTGAAGCCTGAAATACTAAAGGAAGACCTCTCAAAGATACAACATGACAGCTGTCACATTATTGTTCAGTGACATGCTCATAGATTGCTTCCTTTCATTAGAAGGCTTATACTTTACCAGTCTCATACTTTACCAATATAAGGACTCTACATAAAGCAGCTATTTTCTCTTTAACATTTTAAAATGTTTGCTTCAACATTTGCTTGATAAGTGGAAAAAATTGTTTGGACAACATTTACTATACAGTTTTGCTTTTTTTCCTGAAGTTCTGTCATATAGCATTTGTCACAGCTTTTAAAAATACACATGCTATAGTCTAAATTTTAAGGAAAGTAACTTTGTACATACATTTTACATAAATTTGATGTGTGCCTTTACCGTTGGATTGATTTTCAAGTAGGATCATTAGACTTACAGATCATTTGAAGAGTTTCTGGGGAGCACATTATCTAGGGAATTAGAGAACTATTCTGTGAATAAGAGATGGTATTCTGAAAATGCCAAGTCATCTGACAATATTTTTCTCACATTATTTCTTGCTAATTAACAGGAGAGAGAGAGAGAGAGAGAGAGAGAGAGAGAGAGAGAGTTGTTAATATGACCACTTCTTCAATGTATTCAATGTAGTTGGACTGAAACATATTGTTAGGAAGGAAGCCTTAGCAGTAAGTCCTCACGAACTATTCCTAGGTTTTCCTCAGCATCTGAACTCAGTCTCTCAAATTCACACTTCATTTCTGATGAAGAATGCTCTATCACCTTAAGCACAGTTCTGACTCTTAATGTTTTGGACATTTTACAAAACGAGTCCACATTCAATGGACAAGTATCTCCTACAATATATAGTAGCTGCTCATGTCACAGGGGACCATTTCATATATGCTGTCAGACTGTAAGTATGATTGCTAAACAGTGAGCATTTTAATAGATTCCTTGATTTTCATTAACAGATTTTTTTTCTACCAAAATAAAAGTTTCTCACCTTCACTAAAATTATCCTTAAAAATTAAGGAAAATTTAAAGTTATGTACATAATTTATGTCCAACACAGATTTTCTTGGCTCTAGAATACCTGGTTAAATTTACTTAAATTTTGATAACTTTTACTAGTATTTTTGTTGTTTGGTCATAGGAGTGTACCTTGGTTAAGATTGATTTATCACATGTATTTTTAGTAATTAAACATAGAACAATTGAGTAATTTATAATGAAAATATAATTTTAGTTGAAAGAAATCATTAATGGTTTTATAAGTGAAATTTATCAAATACCAGTAATTACCAAACTCTACTTCCTATAGTCATATATAGACCCAATATTAAATTTTACAATATGGACCTTGGAGTCAAATATAAATTTTTCACTAAGTGCATAGCATTATGGGGTTCTTCATCAACAAACTTGCCAATGGTTTTGCAAAGCCTAGAAAAAATAATGTTTGCTTTCCCTCCTATACACCATCTATTATTGTATATAGTCAGCCAATTTCAAATATAGAAAGCTGACTATTTTTGTGGCTGTGGAATTTGTAATGGTTGTGTTTCATTTTTCATGTGGATTGCTGACATCATCATGATGCCAATAGACAAGCTGCTACCCTAATTTCAAGCTCCATTTGCAGCATGGGACATATTCAATTGCTTACATTTATAGAATTGAAGAAATACAGGCTTTCAAATAATAGAAAGCAAAATAAAGAGTACTACTGTTCAATTCTTGAAATATAAAGATTATACATCTAATGTAATTTACCTTTTCATTGTTGTACTTATAGTCCTAAGAATAAACTACATTTTGAATAAAACTAATCTTTGAAAGTTTTTAGGGATCATCATATGTAGAATCCCAGTGTTTTTAGTAATAATTTTGTGCCTTGGTACATAAAAATATTTAAGTAAAAATTTACTTTGAAACACAATAGTAAATTATTTATGCAGATGTGTCTCAGGCTGAATAAATATATTCTAGAATGAGAAGAAGATTCAAGAAGAAATGTGACATTCTAATTCTAATTTGGATATTTTCTACCTCTCTCACTTAATCTTTCTATCCCTCTAACATTGTGCATAAATCTTGCCATTGCATCTGGGTACTAACGCCTGGAACTCCTTTATCTCCAAGTCTTGTTGTTATTTGTTCCTTCACAGTTCTTACTTCAAATATCATATCCTTAGGAGGCTTTGCTCAAACCTCCAAATTAAATGACTCCAGACCAACGCTCCCCATTCCTTTAACTTCTTTTGGTTTCTCCATAATTATCACCATTTGAGATTGTGATGTTTCCATAGTTGTTGTCATCATCCACTTTCTATACTCACAATGCCAACTCCACTAGAATTTAAGTTCTGAGAGGCCAAGAAATCAGGTTTGCCTGTTTCCTGCACTTTTGTATCCATAGTACCTAGTGCAAAGCTTGTAATATCATAGATGCTCAAGAAGTATTTTTAATTAATTAATTATAACTAATATCATTCCTTCTTCCATGTGGTCTAACCTCCCACACCCATGGGATGCTTATTTGATCCAATCAAACCTATTTTTATCTCTTCAAGATAGGTACAATAAACACCATATTCAGATCAATGAGGAACTCTGTTCCCTTCGACTATTGTTGATATTGTCCCACAGTTTTGCTGCGGAAAATAGCAGTGTTGGCTGCCCTATATGTGTTTTTATTATTTTCTCATTGCTCAGTGGTTTTAATGGATGGAGGAAGATCATGGTGACTGAGATATAGAAAACCATCTGCTGCACCTAACTCAGAGACCACTTCTTCAGTGACATGGTACTGGCATTGGCCCAACTTTAGTTGTCCAGGCCCCAGGATGGGAAAGTATTGAGGAAGGAGCAACTCTTTTTACCAGTGTAATCTCTGTTTTGGTCAGTCCATATTCCTTAGGCATAAATTTCTAATCTGTGGCTCAGTGCTCTTACCAGTTCAGAAAATTCTGTCACAAGTCAACAGAATATGTAATTAAAGGTAGTATAGCAATGAATAATATTTACCATGTCACCTGATAAGAAAACTGTGTTCCACTTTTCAACACTGTCTTCAAGGAGAAGTGGCTCTTTCTTGTTACTGCTCTTCCTTCTCAGAATGGATTGCCTAAAGTGGTCGGCAAACTCATCAGTCAACAGAGCCAAATATCAACAGTACAACGATTGAAATTTCTCTTGAGAGCCAAATTTTTTAAACTTAAACTATATAGGTAGGTACATTGTTATTAACTTAATTAGGGTACTCCTAAGGCTTAGGAAGAGCCACACTCAAGGGGCCAAAGAGCCGCATGTGGCTCGCGAGCCGCAGTTTGCCGACCACTGGAAACACATTGTTCAAGATGGCTGTCGCAGTTTCAGGCATCATATGTGAACAAAACCACACCTGGTTGATGAGCACCTCTGCCTCTTGTGTGCCTTTTCATTGGCTAGAAAAGTATTTTGAGGAGCCTTCCAACAAACTTCCTTTTAGACTAAATTGGCCAAATTGGATCACATGTCGATGCCCTCATTGCAATGGATTATGGGAAAATGAGTTTCTGGCCTCTTTATTCTTCATAGTGGGAGACAGATTCTCATCTTCAGAAAGAGGAAACAACTCTTTGTCTCAGATCTCTTGTTTGCTATACACATGAAGCCATTCTCCCAATGGGTAAGAACCGGGATGACTCAGCAAGAGGAATTTGCTGTCTTCAACACAGTGTTCCCTAAACCGACTCTTTCCATGCCCTCTCTGTCAGATTTCTGAAGGAGTGAGTCAGGGTCTTCTAGTTCCTGGGCATAATACATTTCTAAACCTTGAAAATGCACTTGTCTCCTAGTAGAAGGTCCCACATAGATATAACTACAATAGAGATAAGACAAACATTCAGGGAGCTCATCAAAGACACCCATCTGCATCCCACCAGGAGGGGTCAGTGGGGAATTCACACAAAAGTGTGTGTGCAGGGAAAACCAGAGCTTCCCAGGCATTTTCTCAGAAAGAACAGAATATGAAAAGGCACAGGGGCGTTTTTTCCATGAGCGTACAGCTGATTCTTTTTGCTGAAGCATAGAATGCATGAGCCCTAGGAATGTGAGCGAACATAACCATGGAGAACAAAAAGAAGAAAGATATTTCTGAGGGATTAGCCTTTGAAAAGTGGAAAAATATTTCTTTGGCTGAAGATGTTTCATTTGTTGCAGTCAGCAGGATAAAGACGGAGGAAACCTGATTTGGAAAAGTTGTATGTGAATTACTAGTAGTGAATACAGTTTTAGATGAGTACTCATGGGACGGTCTTGAAAATAAATAGTTAAGAATGGTTTCCAGCCATGACCGGTTTGGCTCAGTGGATAGAGCGTCGGCCTGCGGACTGAAGGGTCCCGGGTTTGATTCTGGTCAAGGGCATGTCCCTTGGTTGCGGGCACATCCCCAGTGGGGGGGGTGGGAGGCAGCTGATCTATGTTTCTCTCTCATCGATGTTTCTGACTCTCTATCCCTCTCTCTTCCTCTCTGTAAAAAAATCAATAAAATATATATATAAATAAAGAATGGTTTCCAAACAAAAGTAAAAACATATATATTGCTAAACAAAAGAGAGGGCCACTTTTGAGTGCTGGCAGGTATGTGGAGGGAAGTTAGCAGTGCTGTTTTATAACTTTTCCTCCTGAGCAATGGGCAGCACCCAGGAAAAAAAATGGGAGGAACAAAGTTGTCATAATGCTGACTAAAGATGAGCAAGGTAGGAGTTATGGAAGAACAGAGAACATGGAACCCCAAATGCCAATGAACCAATAAAAATTGCTAAGCAGAAACTTCATTTAAAATGGAGATAGTAGGTTGTATTTGAATATTCAGAATGCAAAATCTTATATGGAGAGCTCTTTTGAGGAACAAAACAAATGTAGTCATGTCAAAGATATAAAGTCAAATGGGAAGGAGAGTGATAAGAACAGAAACATCAAGAAATTGTGAGGTTGGCATGAACCTCTCCAGTTTCTGGCTGCTCATCACCCATTTCCTCTTCTTTTAGTAAGAGTAGCTCTTAAGGAAACATTCCTCCTATTTTTATTTTTTATTGCCTTTCCCCTTAGAGATGGAGGAGGGAAGATTAGACAGAGGGAGAGGGAGAGGGAGAGGGAGAGGGAGAGGGGGAGAGGAGAGAGAGAGAGAGAGAGAGAGAGAGAGAGAGAGGAAAACATACATTCATGTGATAGAAACATGGATTGGTTGCCCTTTGCATGCTTCCCAACTGGGGACTGAACCAGAAACCTGGGTATGTGCCCTGTCCGATAATAGAACCCATGACTTTCTGGTGCACAGGACAACCTCCCACCTAACTGAACCACACTGGCCAGGACCTTCCCTCCTGTTTTTTAAGCCCAGTCATTCATGTTAAATCTGACTATACCTCTACCCCAAGGGTGGTTATAAAACCCACCTGGAACAGTCAATGCAACATCTGAATATGGCCATAATAGTTACTGTAGGACTGGCTGAATACATGATGCACACCAGTCTAAAAATATTCTAAAAATATTTGTGACCACTCAAAGTCTAAAACGTAAGCTTGGAGGAGTTCGTAGGCATAATGTCCCTCAAGGGGTCATCTGCTTTAGAATTGAGCCAGACTCATTGAAAAGCATAGATGAAGTGGAGAAAGTAAGACCTAAGGATAACAGTGCAAGAGCCCCTGGATGCAGCCATGCCTGAAGTTAGGTACAGTCTCCAGACGAGTTCTGCATTAGCTCCCTTTTCAGTTCATGTCTACTCACATTGAACTTCTGTCATTTTCAACCACAAACATTTCAGATTATAAATAACTGCTACCAAGTTTTACATTTCTTGAGGAGCAAGGATAAAGAGAAACATTCAATAACAGAAGCTCAGCAGTACATTATTTCTGATAGCTTTAAGTTGATTATTGTTCTTTTTAAATCCCTGTTCATTTTGTACAAATCTTAATAGCTCTAATCAGGACATAAAATAATTAGATTTAATCACATACAATGTGACTTTTTTTTTTCACCTGAAGTGACTGAATTTAAAACACAAGCAATAACTGCAGCCTTTTCTGTTCTTAGGGGAACACATGGAAGCAGTGATGTAACTTCTTTATAGTTTTCACTGTCTTCTGTGAAAATGTCTGCTATTAAGAAAATACTTCTCTGTACTATAGAGCGACCCCAGAAAAGGCTGAAAGTATTATCACCTCAGTAAATAATATAATCAGTACAACTGGAAATAAATTAATATTTAGTGCAAAAAATAGATGCTTTATTTCGGTGATTTGGGTAGAAAAGCTACAATTAGGGAGCTTTCAAGGATGATGGCGTAATGATACAGTTCGCTATCTGATTTACAGAGACTGTTGCCACTTGAAACAAAGGAGCAGAGTAACTGCAACAGAACGAGCTCAAATTAAATGACCTGGATACTCAGATTTTCCCCCCCTCTTAGATAAGAAGATATCATTTGCCCGAAAGAAAGAAAAAAAATAGGTGGACTCTCTGGCTTAGGTGACTGCAAATGGAATACCTTTCACCTCTAATTGACTGACTGAAATGAAGGCAGTCTCCATAGAGACTGAAATTCCTCCATGAGAGGCTGCTGATGGAGGGCTGTGTCTCCATTTCTATGAGATAAGGAGCGTGACATTAGGATGAGATGCCCGGGTTTCCATAGCTAATCTGAGCTGTTATCATTCCCCCATATTTGAAAATATAGTGCTCTTGAAAAGGATTCCATTTAAAGAATGATAACTTGTTTATGGTAATACATGGAGGCTCGGGGAAATTTTTTGAATCAATCTCTTTCTGAAACTACCGCTCACACTCTTAAGCTTCCTGTTCTGTCCATCAACATGGATCGGATTTGGCTCCTGTATGATTATGCGCTGAAATCCTGTGATTATGTTGTCACAAATGTGTTATGATTTAAGGATTCATGCATTCTGCCTCTCACATGGAGGCTGCATTTGAATAATAAAATGAAATATTTTAATAGTAAAATAAAAGACAGGGAGGCCTTTCTTTAGCCGCTTAATTCATCCTTGTTTCGCTCGTGTCCTCCACCCCATGTGTTTAGGGTTTTCCGCTGACCTCACTGGCTGCTTCTGCTTTGAGTGTTTCTTCTCCGGACTTCTTTTGCTGGGGAGAGCCTGTAAGTGCAGGGTTCTCTGAGAACTGCATCCAGGCCATTATCATATATGTGACAAAAGGCCTCCTAAGGTGGCCGCTCTTTCCATGTCCACCCATGGTCCCTCTACTCTGACTCACAGTGGAGGATTTTTCTTAAAACACAAATGGGATCATGTTACTTCTGTGCTTAAAGCCTTTTCATGGCTTTCTGTTACAGAGAAAAAAAAAATCAAACTCTTTGCAAGACTCTGATTAAGTGTTCCTTCAGCCATGTTTTTTCCCCATTCCTAAACGCCAAATCTGTCTCCTCTATTTATAGAGTTCTTACCACAGCTCGCTCTCTCTCTCTCTCTCTCTCTCTCGTCCTTTGTTCTCATATACAATTTGTATATACAATTGATTCAAAGATGTTTTTCCTAATCATCTATTTATAATGTCCCCAAATAGTCTCAATATTAGTCTTTAGCATGCCTCCTTCAAAACATACTAGAATCTGTACTAATTGTCTGGATTAGCCTATTTGCTTCTATATTCTTTCTTCTCCACTAGAATATAAGCTGCACAAAGCCCAGCTTATCTATGATTCAGCACCCAATCCCCAGAGCCAACGCTGAACTGGATGGCTGTCCATTGGATTATAATTTAACACATTAATATTTTTACCAGCACTCATCTATACTGTGATTCTAAACACAGGAATTCCACCTGATCTTACCTTAGTTATTAACATGACTTCCTCCCTGATCCCTCATGTCTTTGCTTAATTGGAACCTTCTCATTGAGATAACCCTCTCCCACTAGTCCAGGTTCCTGCCTCCTTTTTATTTTCTTCAAAAACATTTGTCACATTTTAACGTAGAATGCCTTTAAATTCATTATTTTTTTATTGGTTCTCTGTTCTGTCAACTCGTGTCATTTTATGACTATTTTTTCATTGTTGTTTGGTTGTTTTCTAAGGAGATAGCCTCAGTGTTCAGTAAATTTTAATTGATTATTTGATTGATATTCCACATTGAGTATAGAGAAGGGTTTCTTGGTCACAATGAGTTTGGGAAACAAGGCATTGCCTATCACTGTCTTGCCCATTCATGATGGATATTAAAGTTCTAGAGGAATACAATAGTAGTAACATATTTGAATGTTTTAGAACTGAGTCTGATCTCAGTGCATTGGACCATGGTCCTTCTATTAATGTCTATTAGAACCAATGCCCTATAGATCACATCTGTGATGAAAAAGAAGCCTTTGAAAGTAGACTTTTAATACTGGTTGTGGCCCCCAGGGCATCTGTTCAAGCACTGTCTCTTTTCAAGTGAGAAAATTAAAGCTAGGAATCCATTAATATGACTTTTCCAAAGACGTGGAGCTCACCAGTTCTCAGCATCTAGGAGGGTGCCCTTTATCGATGAAAAACCGTGCTGACTAAACTGACAAACACTTGTGCTGAACATCATTCCCAATAAAGGAAAATTTATGTGCACAGACTCAAATCACTCCTATGATGGATATGCATATAGCTCGGTGCCTGAAACATAATAGATGCTCAATGAATATGTGTTGTATGTAAATAATTTATTGTCTCTCAATACCTTACTTCTGTAGGGCACAAAAATATGTTAATCAGCCTGACATATCCAGTTAAGATAGGAAAAGTAACGTGAAACACAAGAGTGAAAGTGGTTGGAACCATGAGAAGTTATTTTAAAATGCAAACATCCTTCAAAATGTCTCTAATGGTTCTGCTGTTGTTAAATTATCTTGCAATGAGCACCTTCCTCCTCTGGTAGCTCATTACTTCCTGGCATTTAGCATCGTGTATAATCCCTTCATTCTCTCTCTTAAGAGCATTCAGCAATCTCACAGGTGCTAGCTTCATATCTCCTGAGTTCAATTCTTAGCATATGACAGCAAACAATAATTTCTTCCTCAGACTCGCTTGGCAGTTTACATGAAGTCATCATTCTCTCACAGTTACATGATTGGTAACTGATACGAACTTTTTCAAAGCTGAGCCTTCGAGAAATGTGTAGGGAAGAGAGCAAAGCTTTGATTCACTTCAGAACCCAGAGGGGTTATGGCCCATTTAGAGTGTGTTTGTTGGCTAAACTCAACCATAGTCATTAGGTCATGGAAATAGCATCCTCGCAGTTTTCCAACTGAAAACTTCTATTTTTTATGCTTTACCACTCCTTATCAAACTCAGGCAATCTTGAAGATATGTGAGGGCTTATATAACTTTGGCACGAGGTTTCATTGAAGAATATTTTGAAAGGTATCTTTGTATATTACTCAAACACACTAGTGTGCTCAACCCCAATTATATTTTGCACAGAAATACTTTGTGAATAAAGGCCCCTCCTAAAGTGCCTTTCCCTACATCTAATGGGTAAGGACAAGGTCTCTGGGAAATGGATTCTGAAATAGAGATTTTCATGGAGAAAGTTCATCAGGTTTTCTCTTGGTGACATGTGTAAGTGAGGGAATCAGAGGGAAAGGTGGCATGCACTGCAGGTGCCACAGACCTCTCAGCCAATGCAGAGACACCTCTGGAACTGGGATGCTCCCTCAGACAGGTCCCGATTGAGGCAAAGGAGCCAAGTCACACTTCTGTCATTGCTAACAAGCTGCACCTTGGGAGAGGTCATGACCTTGGTCTGGCAGCTCTGTTCTACTGAAGGCAATTCCATAAAAATGACAGCTGTGAGCCATTAGCAGCCAGGCATCTGGGACAATGAGCATCTCAACCCTGAAAAGATCTGAGTGGTGGACTACAGCATTTACTTTACCTACATATTGATTGGAAATTAACTATGATATAATTTCCAGGTATCACATTTTTGTTTGTTTTGTTAATCCTCGCCCGAGGATATTTTTTCCATTTGATTTTTAGAGAGAGAGAAAGGGAGGGATAGAGACAGACATCAGTGTGAGAGAAACACATCAATCAGTTGCTTCCAGCATGCGCCCCGGCCAACCGGGGCCAGGGATTGAGCCTGCACCTGAGGTATGTGTCCTTGACCAGGATCAAACCTACAACCCTTTAGTCTTCGGGCCGACATTCTAACCACTGGGAAAACTGGCTAGGGCAGGTATCACATAGTTAAATAACTAAGTTAACCTCATGTCAGATATATTTATTAAAATAGCCATTCCTTGGTTGAACTTGAATCCTCCATTTGTATATTCTATTGCTTTATGTACTTGTTTATTTCCTGCCCCCCCGACTCCCCTTATTAATATAGAGGTGCATAAAGACAGGGATTTTGAAGCTCTTGTTCACATCTGCATCACTGTCACTAGAATATTATCTGGCTAATAGCAGGCACTCAATAATATTTGGTGTATAAATGGATAGATCAATAAATGAGGACCACTTCTGGAATGTGTGCTATCATCTCAAATTTCTAACCAGAGCCAATGTACTAGTTTCCCTGATCCTATCATGGATTTTTAAGTTTGAATTGTTTCTGAATTTGTGGTGGCTACATATCATGTATTCTGTTGACATGCCTCTCAAGAGGTATCTGCTCTAAACCTGGACTTTATTCATCATTAGATGTCTACTCGTGCATTTCTGTGATATGTTGTGACTCACTATCACTAGATAAAGTAGGACAGATATCAAGTGTGGTTCAGCCAAAGGTCATTCCTTTAGTATTTTATGAAGTACATGCGTAAAGCAAACTTATAACTGTCCACGAAAAGCCAGAGCTGGAGAAGTGGGAAGAACAAATTGCATTCATGACTATTGCAGTAGAGAAAAGAGACTTCACTATAAATCCTGGCCCCGTTCTGAATACAGCATGGGCAAGTGGAACGTCGAGCCAATGAGCAAGCGGATAGAACGTTGCTAAGAAGAAACATCAGGGGTCCAGAGGGCTCTGGCAAAACCGGTCTAAAAGCCTCTTTCCTGGAGACGGGCCAGGATGATCAGACATCACCTGGGAGACAGTGGAAGATGAGGAAACTGATCAGATAGCTCCAAAGTGGGGAATTCTGGTTAACCCGACTGAGCAGGGTTCTTGCTAAACTAGATTGTTACAAGGAAGGGCACAGATGAGTACAGGAGAAGGTTTAGGAGCCTGGCTGACGTTCAATCAGGCAAAGAATCTGACACCACTTATTCTTTTCCTTGGTGTGTTGAGCAAAACGCTGCCGATCTGGTGCATGAAAAGCCTCATGCTGCCAAGTTCATTTCATTGATGCAATTAAAGAATTTGAAAATGTACAATGCCCAGCGATCTGCTGAATTATTTTATTTTTCACAATCGCCTATGCAATAAAAATTCTTAGTTGCAGATCTTTTATACTTAAGCGAGAAAGCCAAGATCTAAGAGCTTAAGGGACTTGCCCCAAAATCACATCTCAGGGTAGACCAGGAGGGAAGACCAGAAATGAGATTTTCCATACGTGGTGTCCTCTCCCGGCAGCTTGAAACATTTGTGTTCCTGGCCTCACTCCCGAAGACATTGAATTGGGGGCTCCAGCAGGCAGCTACTTACTCCACCCACTCATATACGTGTCCTGTGTTTTATGTTGTAGAGAGGCCAGGCTTCCTAACATTGTAGTTCTGCAGAAGAGACAGAAAGGTACACATGTGTCAGTCCAAGTGGGCAAGGCAGTGATGAGGTGTTACTTCCAGAACCTCCCCCTTGACATGCCATCCGCAAGAGGTACATTTCACAAATGGTGACTCTCAGCCCCACCTTTGTATCTCCCACAGTATCGTGTTTCACAACGGTCTGTTGAACTGAATATAATGGAATTGAGTGAAATGTGAAACCCCTAGTTCCTATGGATTTTTGTCATACATGTGCTCCCTGGCTGTATTTCTCTGTTCTCAAGGTCTCACATTTCTTTCCTCACTATTGCATGTTATTTCACCGATGCTGCAAATTTAGTGTTAAAACTATTTGGGGGTTCATAAGGTTCCAGCTTAAAATTAAAATTTAAAAAGGTGGTAGTGATCTATTTTTGTAAGGATTCTTTCTATAACAAAACAATTCTTAAACTAACAATGCCCATTAAAGAAGTCAATTTTATCCCCGAGTAGACATTTGGAAATCCTATTCTCTGATTATATGAAGGGTCATTAAATGTCTGTTGGCCAGCTTCATTCAAATCAGTTGTTGCCAGTGAACACAAAGTCACTGAAGTAAGCTATCAACTCGAATATGAAGACTAAACTGCCATTTATCAGTTAATAACCTAATCCTCCAAACTGAAATGTTAAATAGTGATCATTTTGGCAAATTAATTAATATTGAATAGATTTATAATTTTCTCCCTGAAAAGTTCAGTATTAGGCTCCCCCCACCCTTTGTTTCTAAGTTTTATGTTTCTTCTAATAGGTTTGTTTTGTACTTAGAAAATGCTCCTATGTCAAAATACAAAATATTTATGCCCAATCTTTAAAATTCTTTCCAATGAGGCCCACTGAAAGATCAATATATTTCATGGTTTTAATTTTTTATAGCAATTAAAATTGTCTTCATACATACTAAAACCTATTATAACTGTGCACCTGAAATGTTAACCTATCCAAGATGTTCTGTGTACAAGATAATTAGGACATTTTCCCAAAGCAATGATATTAACTAAGGTTGGTAAGGAACTAATGACATAGAAATAAAAATGTGGAAGAAGTAGTAGGAGAGAATCTTTTAAAGATCACCAGTAGAAATAGAGAGCATAACTACTTAACCTAACCCAAAACAAGCCGAAGGAATTACAACCTCCTTCTAATTCTATGCAATACTGATTAAAAGCCTATAGGGAAATAATCAGTGACTGAAGCTACAGATGTGTTAAAGAACCAGTTGCAAGTCTTCAAGTCTGCAAATTGAAAGCGGCAAACATCTGTGGCTCTCCCAAGATTTCTTTGCTTCAACACTTTCAGTAAATTTAATGACACAAGTGAAACCTTGTGGCAGTCACAGAACTACACAGCTTAAAGATGGACTTTGGATATAGTATGTTCCTTTCAGGATATGTCAAACATTGCAAACACCCAGAAAAACGAATACTCGGTGAACACATCCATCACTTGGTAATAGTTTGATGGTGATGTTTTTATTTATTCAACTTTTTGCTTTCTTTGCTTTTCCTCTTTTTTTTTTTTGTCATCCGGGGTCAAATGCTGTCCCTCTGATCTGCTACCATCAGGTGCTCTCTGTAGAGCACCCCTTTGTTCTTCTGTGGGGCCAGCATTCACCACCTTGATGTGGCCCTTTTGAGGATCTGAAAAACCAGGTTATTCTTCAAGGGCTACTGATGTAGATGCCTTCATTGCCGGAAATAGATCAACAGGGGCTTTCTCCCGATATCCGGAGTCACATCACAAAGAAAACCAGGAAGATCAAAAGTTTTACTGTTAAATCATACCCTCACCACTAAGCAAAACCTACACCTTCTTTAAATTATTTTTGGTAGAATGACCAGAGAAAGTGGCTACATTAACAAGCTAATTCAATAACCCGTTGTTCTGCAAAATGGACAAATGATCACAATTCTTTAAATTACATAATGGAGCTTATTTCCACCAGAATCAGCAATACATTTCAGATTTAACTTATCTGTATTGCCAGGAGTTACTATGACATTTGAGTCTGTTGAGGCATCAGGACTTTCAAAAAGACAGTGAAAATACTTACCTGCTTGGATTGTGTTTGCATCAACTGAGGAAGGGATATGAAGACTGGAATTAACAATAAACATGAGGGAATTGTGCAAATATGCATCTTAGAGCTGAATGCTGCAACCTAATTATAAGTGAACTTTGGTAAACAAACAAACAAACAAACAAAACCAACAGAGTAGTATAACAGTTTGTAGAAGCAGTTTGGTAAATGTAATAACATGACACCTTTAATTGTTGTGATTATGATGATGGTAAAACCCAAAATAATCCTATGCACCAATACCTTAAATTAATGCCATTTTTTATGAATGAACATTGGAAGTTTAACCATAGCAGTGCAATTTTTACAAAGCATCTTCACCATTAGTCTAGCCTGAAGAATGCATTCTACCAGAAAACATAAGCTGAATGGCTTTTTGATTCATGAAGCCCATTCTCACATTCTCTGATATCCAGTTACTTATTTTTGCCATATGCACAACCGAGATAAAGTTACTCAGTATTCTATCTCGGGTCAGAAGTCACCCCCAGCCCCTTGTTCTTCTGAGCACAGAGAGGGCCACTCAACCTTTATTTCATCATGCTATTATCTGTAAATTGAAAGGAATAAAAAAATACAACAAAAAATCAAATCAGAGGATTGTGAAAAGAGATGATGTTTTAGAAATGCTTGGTAATGTTTGGAAAAAAAACAACCGAAAGTAGATACAAATTATTATTATTATTAATGACTTTAAAAACAAACAAACACCTGTCTGGAGTTTGAAGAATTGGGAATTATTTGGAGGATCATGGCCTGAGTCACCTGCCAGATGTAAAGCTGTTGCAAATTAACCAAAGGGGAGAAAGGAGCTGAAGAGGAGACGGGGGCATCACAGGGGCTTTTAGTCACAGCTTAGTATTTATAGTTCTCTTAGGCAGGGGGAGATTAGTGAAACTTGTCTAAATTGGATTCAAAGTGATACCATGTGGCCTGGATTCTGGATCCACACAGCCTTCACACTATTTTACTGAAATAATTGTCTTTAAAGTAAGCAACCTATTGCCTTTTTATGTGCTGTTGAAATTTATATAACGTGAAGGTAATCTTTGAAAGAATAAGGTAAAGGTGACATGAAAGATCCTAAAAATCAATGAGCTGATCAGGTTGCGTATCCTATTTAATATTTTATGCGAACGACGATCCATTACTTTCAGAGAAACACAAGGACGCAAAGATTTTGAATTGAGATTTGTATAAACAAGTGTAGGATCTTTGACTATAATGCTTAAACTGTTGTATGAAGTGCAATGAGCGTTGCTGGGAACTCAGTTTCCTTTCATGGTTTTTAGTTCTCAAATGAAGGACGCATTCTTAAGCCAACCCCGCAGTAGAACTGAAAACAGTGACAATAATTAACTTAAAGAGAAGGTGTTTTTTATATCAAAGGTACTTTTAAAAGTCTATTTATATTGTGTGTGTATGAAATGTAATACTGAGACGACTTATAATCACCCAGTTTGAGTGAGCACAATTTTAAGAAATGCAGTTTTTAAATGTTTTCTCATAAAAAGTCGATTTATGGCTCTTTTATGGTTTGGATCATGCTGTGTCATTTTTTTTTAAACAAAGAGGAACCCAATACCAATGAAATATTTTCAAATAAGAAGTAAAGCAACATTGTGCATGTAATAGGAAAACATTTAAAGCTCTTGCACAAATGAGCACACATTAATTGATTTCAATGGAAGTGGTTTGATCTCTGAAAATCAGGCTAACTTCAAGGAAAGTTATTAGGACACATTTGGCTGTTTCATAAATTTACACTGAACGTTTATTTTAGAATCAGAACTGGATGATATTTATCATGTTGAATATTCTGCACCCACAAAAGGGAAAACAATCCCAGTATTCAGCAAGAAGGAGGCTGTGTATTACCTAATCACTAAGTGGCTCTTGATCAGAATGGAGCTTAGCTAAGAGGCTTTCAAATGTGAGAGGTCACTGCTCTCTCCCAACGGCCATGCTGCATCGCTCTTTACAGCCTGTTTTAGTGGCGCTCTAAAGAAAACCAAGCTGTGAGTAAAATAAATGTCCAGTGTAGCTGCCCAGTTCAATAAAGTGTCCAATTGCAAACCTTGAAATCCAGTGAAGACACTTCTTTTTTTAAAATTTTAAATATATTTTATTGATTTTTTACAGAGAGGAAGGGAGAGAGATAGAGAGTTAGAAACATCTATGAGAGAGAAACATTGATCAGCCACCTCCTGCATACTCCCCACTGGGGATGTGCCTGCAACCAAGGTACATGCCCTTGACCGGAATCGAACCCGGGACCTTTCAGTCCACAGGCCGAAGCTCTATCCACTGAGCCAAACTGGCCACGACCCAGTGAAGAGACTTCTAAGGTGTATCTTGTGAACGAATTATTTTTTCTTAAGAATATTAGCATTTTATGTTACTAGAATATTCTACAAATGAATTGCAATCATTCAGAGAATTTGATGCCTTGAAGATATTAAAAAACTGTGTTGAATGTCATGGTGGTGTTGAATGCAAAAGGCTGAATATAAATAACATTTCACCAGGACCTAACTTACTATGTATATATATAAAAGCCCAGCAAGCAGAATGGCAGAACGACCAGAATGACTGGTGGCTATGATGTGTACTGTGACAGCCAACCAGCCTGATCCAGGCCCTATCGCACCCCCGCTCCAGCTGGCCAGGCCCCCAATTGGCCCCTAACACCCCAATCAGCCCCTAACACCCCAATTGGAGGCAGGGCCAACCAGCCAACCACCCGCAGCTCCTCCCCCTGGCCAGCCCTGCCCCTGATTGGCCCCCAACACCCTGATTGGGGGTGGAGCCAGCTGGCCAACCTCCCATGGCCCCTCCCCCATGTTGGCCCAGCCAGATGGGCCTGCATCAGGGCAGGCCAGCTGGACCTCACCCATGCACGAATTCATGCACTGGGCCTCTAGTATGAAATATAAAATAGCAACCAAAATGGGATACAGGATATGACATATGGCTAATTTTTATTTTCTTCTTCTATCCTCCTTCCTACTCTTCTGCCCTTGGTTATTTGTCAACTTTCTTAAACTCTATGGTCTTCTGAGTAAATTTATTTTAGCTCCCCACCTTCAGCCTCAAAATTAATCTAACTTCCTTTCTCAGGCTATGCGGGATATTTCACTGTAACCTTTCTGTCACAGTGGGCTGTGTTTATTGCCCTCACCCTGTTCTCTGCAAATATTGTTTCTTCTCGCATGTGTTTATTTTCTGTGTTTACCTCAGTGCTTCTCAAGGTGGGCTGTGCATTCTGGTTAGCAGAGGGCCTTGAAAACCACCTCTTTGTGGCCCCAGGATGCTTTTCTTGATTTTATTCCTATGAATGGGCCTTAGGGAATTTTTCTTTAGCTCACCAATTACTTCTAATGTTCAGCTAGTGATACAGTCCACGAAGCAAGCAAAGCCTACATACTCTTGGAGATCCAGGACAATATCACCTCCATGTTTTGTTGTCTTCATGATCACATCTTCTGGGGAAAATCCTCACTTTTCTTCCAACCGAAAGCAATCGCGCCCCATTCTACTTCTATGGTTCTCAATACACGGGATTTTAGACTTCTGCCGCTTGTAGGTATTTATTGTTTTTCCTGCTGTCTTGGGATCAGAGATGATGTTTTTTACATCTTTGGTTGGTATTGTGCCTAATATTCTTTAGTTGAAAGTAAGGGTTTGTTATATTAGTGTAATTAACTGGTGTGATGCATTATCCACAACTAAATATTCTCTAGGTACCATAAAAGTAAATATGCATGTTTTATAATCCACAAATGCGATTTGTCATGAATTACAAATCAAATAAGGACTGCACTCTTAAATACATATGCATATGTAACTATTTTGAGATGTATGTGTATTAATAGGAAATAAGGATTAACAATAAGAAAAAAAAAATGACAAGAAACATCTCCAAGGTAACATTTTTTTACTTATAAAAAGAAACAAAACGAATAGCGTATACCAGATCTTTGTCTTTATAAGGTATATACATAGTTTCATTGTCCCCTGAATTGTTCATTTCTTTTAATAGTTCTTGAGCAAAAGTAGACACTCAATAACATTTTATGTATTTAGAGAATTGAATAATGAATCTATTTTTATGTCTCCCAGAAAACAAGCATTTTTAAGATGTTGAATCATGGCTTTAGACTAGAAGCAACTTGAATTTTCCACTGTAATAATCAGGGAATGATGAAAGAAAAAAATGTAATCATATAGATTTAACAAGTTCCTCCTTGAACATCAGTCCAAGCAATCTGGGACATTATTTGTATAAAGTGGTTTAGGTATATTCTTCTTGGTTAATCTACTTGACCATTGGACGATATTTTACTTTTAAGATAATAAATTTTACCAGACCAACCTTGATTTATGAAGCAGAATTTTGGGGAAAGTAAGATTAAAAACTCAACTTCAATATATAATGTGTGCTACACATTTTGTTCAAGTGGCTTTCTTTTCTGGACTAGAATGAGTTTTATACCATGCTGATTCTGAGCCGTTGCTATGGTAACTATGGATGTCTTGGAAAACTGTAAACAATTGTGTAAAATGGTTAAATAGAACACATGTTTATAACTGTCTTAAATCAGTTCAAATGTATACCCCCTCCCATTTTAATGTTATCTTCACAAAGAAATATTTATTCATTTCAGATGGAGGCTCAGAAACTTCTTCCAAAAGATTATGACTATTTGTGTGTGGGTACATGGTGTGTAATTGGGGAAAGTGACTTTCCTTTCCATTTTCCAAAACATAAAATGAGGTGATTATAATACAGACAACTAGAATCCACGGTTCATCCCTATCATTATTATGAGTCGTCTATGAAAACATGCCAAGAGCTTTTCTAAGAATTAGGCCCTCAGGTACAAAGATTAGCATGGTTAAATTGACTGCTGGCGATTTGAACAACCTCTAAAGGTTCTGCATAAAATCCATTGACAATGAAAATTTTCATTAAAAAAATGTGCTGCCATGGGCAATTCATGGTAACCAATTTATAGTCTATTTTAATAGGAGTTTGGAAGAAAATGCTTTTAAATCAGCCAAACAAAACCCCCTGAATTTGTTAGAGATTAATACATGATGACTTTGCCACCATAAAGAAAAAGAAATTATAGGTAGTCAGAGGGTATGCACCTACTACGGTTGAATTGGGGGTGATGTTTTGTGGTGTCCTATATGCTAAATTGCTAAATTCCTGAATGAGACAGTGAAATGTAGGGCTAAAATCCTTTTCTAAAACTTTTATTTCCCAAAGAAAATTTAAACTAAAAAGCCCTTATAAGATAGATGTTAATTGTTGGTAGCAATATGACAGTCATATTAGATATTCATGTTTAAAAGGACATACAGAAATAGTACCTATATAGAGATTGGCTCACTCCACTAATAAGTGTCTTTTCTAATTAGCAGTGCATACATAATCATGGTCCCATTTGGGGTCTCCAATGGAACTTGGACAGTAATGTTCACCAAAGAATGTCCTAAATCTAGTGACACAAATTTTCTTTTAAATTTACTTTTTTTTTTTTTTTTTTTCTTTTGGGTTTTTTTTTTTTTTTTTTTTTTTTTTTTTTTACTTTTGGGCTTCTTTTATTTTTCTATTTTATGTACATGATTTCCATTTATCCTATTTTCCAGACTTGATATGCAAAGTAAGAGCAGTGGATAAAATTAAAACTTAGCAGATTTCCCTAACCAGAATGAGAATGCAAGAATTCACGAGTGGAGTGCTGTTTTTGTTTGTTTGTTTTTGTTTTGTTTTTAATGGGAAGGTGTGCTCTTACTGTGGGCACAAAATATCCAGCATATTTTCTCATTTCTGTCATATGATAGATGCCATTTTCTTATCCTAAAAACTGTTTACTTCGTTTTAGCTATCTTTCATACACCAACACAGAATAAAATTACAGAAACAACTAAGTAAATCTAAGAGAAAATTGCTGTTGTAGAAATTACAACATCTAGCTGCTTAAAACCTCAAAGGAAATCTTTAAAATTGTTTAAAGTCAGAAATCAAGGGTTCCTAAGGACCTTAAGCAGTATAATAATGTAACAAAGGGAGAATACCTGTAAACATCTCAGACTAATGTAATGATGGTAATAAGCAACAGGCCTGTATAAAGATTACTTTATCCCAGGAAAAACAGATTGTGTTTTTATTTTATTTTTTTAATCTTTTTTTTTAAATATATTTTTTATTGATTTTTTAGAGAGAGAGGAATGGAGAGGGACAGAGATAGAAATATCGATTAGAGAGAGATCGGCTGCCTCCTGCATGACCCCATAGGGCAGTGGTTCTCAGCCTGTGGGTTGCAACCCTTTGGGGGGTCGAACGACCCTTTCACAGGGGTCACCTAAGACCATCGGAAAACACATATATAATTACAATAGTTTTTGTGATTGATCACTATGCTTTAATTATGTTCAATTTGTAACAATGAAATTGGGGGTAACCCAACATGAGGAACTGTATTAAAGGGTCGCAGCATTAGGAAGGTTAAGAACCACTGCCATAGGGGATCCAGCCTGCAACCCAGGCTTGTATCCTGACCAGGAATTTAACTGGTGGCCTCTTGGTTCCTTGGTCAATGCTCAATCGCTGAGCTATACTGGCTGGGCAGATTGTATTTTTAATAGAATTGTGAGATTAGCAGATGGGTCAAAATGCAGTAGCATATTTATATCTTTATTTTAACAAAATGTTCAATATTATGTTTCATATATTTTACCTGCTAAATAATTCAAAAGGCAGCTAGCAATATGAATTGTTTTCACATGCACTAAAAACTATTGAAAGACTACTAAAGAGTTCCTACAGACAATAGCTTTTCTTCTGGTAGGGAATTGCCTACCATGAAAAAATTTAAAAATTTAACTTCTGCTGTATGACTATGTGACTTAACCATGTACTGATATAATTTGAAGGAAATTAGGAGACTATAAAAAAGAATCAAGAAAGTACACCATCAACCGTGAGGGGAGATAGCCATTGATCCCTATTGTGTTATGGCCTCTCCTACATACAAGATTAGCACATCCTCTGTACTCTAGAGGAAATTTAGCACAGATGGGCTATCGGTATTTCACAATTCCATTATTATAATAGACCTGATACATTTAACAATTATCTATTGCACAGACATCAGGTACCAGTTCCATTTCTAGACACTGGGGATAAAGTAAGGTGTGAGACAAAGACCATCCCTCCTGACTATAAACCTTATAGTCTAAAAAAGCAAAAACTAAAACAAAAATCTAAACTCTAAATTGATGAGCTAATGGGGGCAGACATAAGATTGGTTGTGAATGGCATTTCAAAAGCAAAAGATGAACTGTTCACTCAATAGTATTTGTAATAATACTGTTTGATTCCTGCATCATATAATTTCTTTATTTTACATTAATGCAATTCAAGCAAATTTGGCACCAATTACCCATAATAAAATAAATACAGAAGGAGTGCATAGGACTTTGAAAATAATAATTACTGGGGTATTGAATTTGGTTCAACCAGCATTGTGTGTGTGTGTGTGTGTGTGTGTGTGTGTGTGTGTGTGTGTGTCAGACTCTGGGCTAATAATGTCTCCAAAGAGTGATGACTACCACATAGATTTTGCTCTCAAGGACTAGGTGAAAGGTAAATTTTCATTTAAAATAATGTTATGAATGTTAAGAAGAAAAGGAATGATAGTGTGTAGAGTAGAGGAAATATGCCATATATGGGTGTGTGGGGAAGATTTTCCTAGGCCAAAGATGCCCCTTACTAAGTGGTAACTAAGAAAAATGTATTAGAACAGCAAGTCTATGTCTGGGATAAATTAGAAAAAACACAGAATAATAGTATGTGTACAAGAGGTCATAGAGTTCTATCACTAAACAGTGCAGGGAAATGAGGCAAATTTAGTTATAGGTAAGTCATCGACTTTTGGTATTTGTGTTGAGTTTGGTATTTATTCTAAGAATGTTGGGAAATTGTTGAACCCTTTTCTTTAACTTTAAACTGAAATGAATAACTTGGGGAAAAATAAGCTGAAAGTAGTGAACTCAGAAACACAGTGTTTCAGGAAAGAGATGGTAAAATGTTTACGTGGGGGCAGGGTAGTAGGATAGACAAAGGGCACATATCCCCGGATAAGTATTTAAGAGATAAAATAAATAGGAATTAGTGATGAATTGTATCTGACTCTGGAGCAAGAGAAAACTGAAGAACTTTCTACAATTGTGCCTTAAGAACTATCCTTTTTAAAACATTAAAATATAATTGGCATATAATATTATAGTAGGTTATAATTTCAGGTGTACAATATAGTGATTCAACATTTTTATACCTTAAAATGTGATCATCCTACTAATTCTAAAATCATCTGTCACCCCATAAACTTATGGCAACATAATTAACTATATTCCTCTCTACCCTTTTCATCCATCCCTCCACCAACTCACCTCTGGATACCATCCCCTTGGTATCTGTTTCTATGAGTCTATTTTGTTTTGTTTGGCTTTGTTTTGTTTATAGATTTCACATGTAAGAGAAACTATATAGTATTTATATTTCTCTCTCTCTAATTGGTTTTACTTAGCATAATATCCTCTAGGTCCATCCATGTTGTCTCAAACTGCAATATTTATTTCCTTTTTTAATAATACATAATATTCCATTGCATATGTGTACCACATAATCTTATCCGTTCATCTATTGATGGACACCTAGGTTGCTTCCATATCATGTCTATTGTAAATAATGCTGCAATGAACATAGAGATGCTAAGAACTATTCTTAAGAGTAGTACATTTGGGGACTTGAGGGTAATAAATTACAATTTAAGCTTATCATACTGTTTATTCCTGTTGGATATTGAGAAGAATATGGCCTCCCTGTCTAGAATGAGCCTACTTAATTATTTTCCACTTCACCATCTACTTCATTTCTTCAAGCAAAAACCTTGAGCTTGATCTGGAGGTTGGGTGTCAGTGCAGGAGAATGTCCTGAGGGCACTCAAGTGGTCAGCCACGCATCTGTGCTGGGGAGGGAGGACCTTGAGGCCAGGACCAAAGAGGGACAAGAGTGAATGGTCCTTAAATTCATATAGATTTTAATTATTCTCTCCACTGACACTGATATTTTAGTCTCTAAATATTTATAGATTAATGAACTTTTAGATCATGAGTTATCACTTTCAGGTGCCCTGCTGTGATCAGTGAACTATGTTCAATGCTACTGTCAGGACGACATTAATCAATATATGGAAAGTTTGAAGAGCACGCCTGCAATCCATTGAACTAAAATGATGCTATTTATCTCTGTACATTTATAATTTCAGATGTCTAAAAAAACATCTATTTCCATGTTGATAAATTCTTCCCTTATTCATAGAATAATTGTTTGTTTGTAATTCAATTGAAGACTTAAGATAGCATAGTTGTGTGCAAGTTTAAAATAGTAAAGCATATATGAGATTAAAATTTGGAAGAGTTGTCTTCCTTAAAAAAGATCCTTCAGTGTTAAATTCTTCAAATTTTAAAATATATATCATTCCCCGATCTTCATGAAAAGGATTATGTGAAGAAAATTAACCCTTTATGTTCAGAAGGCCTTTCCCTTCATCACTAACACTGATCCATTTTAAAAGGACTGTGTTTATGACTTGTCAGGATCTCTTAGCTCTTGCTAAGTATAGAATATACCAAAAAAGAGTGATGTTTATTCCAGCAATATGTGGAGTGCTTGCATACATGCCCTGATGGTAAATTTCCTCAGAAACTCTTCCTAGATTAAGGAAGCTATATGAACTAAAATGCTATGTTATGAGTTGATTAATAAATTGATCCAATAACATTTAATATTTAAAACATTTAAAAGGATAAATATTATTGCAACAAAGAAAACCTGGGGTCCACAGTAAAGAAACAAATTAACACTAACAACCAGGAACTGTAAATTTATTAAATGATAACCCCAAACTCAGCCTCATTACACAATGTAACCAGTAGACAGCAAGGGTTGTAAAAGTAAGGAACAAACTACATGTGCCTGCCCTGAAAATTCTCAAGTGGAAGGAATGACCTGAGGTGATTACTGGCTCTGCTGCGGCTCTGGTTGAATGAGCTCTAATTTGACCCTCAAGTGACAATTTCACTGGAGAACAACAATGAGGAACACATGAAGACAGCCATTTCAACACAGCACACTGGCCTCATGTCAGTGTCAAAAGGGGGAAGAAATTGAATGCATTTTCTAAAGAGTGAAATTCCAGAAACATTTAAGGATCTAGCTTATCAGTAGCCAGCCAAGGATCTTCAAAGAGAAAGCACAAGTGAACTCAGTGGACTGTCATATCCCGAGCACACATAGTGGTGTATTTTATTACCTAAGATTCTACAGACACAAAATTCTGTAAATGTGAAGGTGGGTATATTGACTTAGGTTGGCTTATATAAATGTATGTACTGTACTACGTGCAAAGCATTGTATGATCTTATGTCCTATTACTTTTGGGTTCCATATTTGTATTAACACAATCCTGAAACCAAGGTTGCTAATAGAATGATCTAGATTTTGCCAAAACACCACTTAATGTTGTCTCCATTTTTATTTTCCCTCCTGGGCTATACTCTCTCCTTTCTATTCAATTAGTCCAAAATGTCCTATTTTTTCATTTATAGCACATGTCTAACTTCTTTGTGATTATTTTTTCATTTTCTGAATTCCTACTTTATTTTTATAGCAGGAAAGTAACCTTTTTCTCTATTTATATTTTACAGGCTACTAAGAGCTGAGGGATATTAATAGGTTTTCACTAAATTTTATCAAACACTGATTTAATATCCAGTTATGTGCAAAAGTGGTAACAAAAATATCTCCATTCCTCATATCTGGGTTATAAAATACTTTTTAAAAGATATCTTTGCATTATTTTAAATACTCAAGTAATTGGCTCCCATACAAAAGTTCCTCAATGAATACTTACTAATCAATTGATTACATACTCCCCAAAAGAAAGTATACCTACCTTCAAATACTTCATCAACCTTTTTTTGTCATAAATACAAATGTTGTATATGTTTCTTCTCCAGCATACATGAAAACAGAAAAAGAATCCGAATGTATAACCCTTGTAGTGAATGCTCCGGTGCCCCTGTCCATTAGTTGGGGGAGGGGGGGGAGGCACCTGTTCCCCTGTTCTGTGAGTGTAAGGTATTGTATCAGTGGTGAAATTTTACTCATCCAAAGATGATAACAAGCTCACAAAGAAAAAAGTAATAAAATAACAGACTAGGAAAGAGATGTTTCCAGAGACATAAATAGAATGACCATTTAATTTGTTATTCAAGCCAGGATATTTTTCAGACTAAACAGAGAAGGTATTGGTAATTACATAGGCAGCCAGGTATAATCTAAGACTCTCCTGGGCAAACTAGGACATAATCAAACTCTAGACATAAGAAGTCAAGACAGAGAAGACAGGTCATGCTTTGGATTTACACAGGGCCAAAAGCAACCACTTCTTTTTTGGTAAATTACATTATTAATTTGTCATCCTCTTTAAGTTTATATTTAGCATCTTTAAAAATGTACTAATCATGACATTAATTATTCATGATGTGTAAAGAGACAGGAACCTACAGAAACTGATATTAGGTGTTCAAATAGAGAGTTCCCCACATTTTAAATAACCATGCAGGCCAAGCTACTTCATTTATTAAGCTATTTATATGTTATTTCCCATCTATTGCATTTAGGGTAGGTAATTTATCTAAAGGGAGTTTGGAGAAAGTTAGTACATAGGCAGTGTACTTGCCAAAATTTAGTTCTCTCCTTACCAACTACCTATTTTGATAAGCAAACTTTAAAATGTGTATATATAACTTTCAAAGATTTGATAAAACATATTAAACTTGTCCATTTAAATTAGGAATTAATTACGTCTTTCCATGCACATGTCCAATCTAATCTGCAAACATTAATCCAAATAATTAAAGAGTAATGGTTATCATTTTTAGTTGCTTTCAGTGAGTTTTCCCTTTTTTTTCAAGAATCAAAAAGGAGGATCCATTCCAATAGCATCTGAAAATAAAATTTGTTTAATTTTGTTACCCGATAAGTAATAATTTGGGTACGTCTAGTTGAAAATACTAATACTTCGAATGATTTTTGTTTATTCCAGTTTGGTCATCAAAGTAAATGAAAACCTAGAAAATTATGACACGGAAATTAGAAAACCAAATAAGTCCCTTAACCACAGTGTAAAAATTATTCAGGTTAGCAAGTAGAAGCCAACTACCCAAATACATTGAAAAAATGATGTCTTTAATTGAGTTCACTAGAGTCCAATAACATTGACATTCCCTCTCCCCAAAACTGGCAAGCAAATAAACAAAAATCCTTTAAGTCTCTGGTCATATACACAAAGGTACAGGAGAAGTGAGTCAAGTCCCAGGATAATTCATGCCTAAAAAATATTTTCTAAAGTATTCTATATGAATTCTGCAACTTTAAATAAGTGCTTATTTTATTTAAAAATGATTAAAAAGATCAAGTCAATGGGTCAGAACTTGAAAACTACAATTCACTGGCCTTTCCTACAATTGCAAGTAGGAGCAATGCTGGAAAATGAGGGACTGTTCAACCAGGGAGTGATGAAGAGGAAGATTATATCTATCAGAAGCCCTATAACATCTGAGATTGTTCAATTTAGTTCACATGGGCAATAAAATGAAAAACTAGTGGATAGCAATTTAGTGGCTTCCCATTTCACCGTGCACTCTTTGGGTTTTTCAATCCATTTGATTCGTGTTTTTGTTTTTGAATGCTAAATGGTGTTCATTATATAAATGAAACGAGCCACTCGGTGACTATGGAGACATTGTTTCTACAACCTGCCAAAAATTAGCTGAACAACTGCCATGAGTGATGATGGGGAACTAAGTCCTTGCATGTGCTAAAAAAATATAAGAAATAAATTCCATGTGTATTGCATGGCCTTCCATTCACAGATGGTTAAGCCATTAAAAAGTACTGCATTTTTTCCAATCTGCTTCACACTGAATGGAATTTATGAATATATTTGTAAAATTAACATCTATTCCCCTCTATAATTCAGAGGCTGATGATCTTGTTTTCAACTTCCAAGACTACAACATCAACTCTCTCCCCTGCTAGTTCTTTATTTGTTATTAAGTTAAATTGGGCTTGAAGTGGGGAAATGGTGATTTAAAAATTGTGTGACATAGGAGGTTGGCAGGTAGGTAATGGATGGATGGATGGATAAATAGAGGAGAGAGAGAGAGAGAGAGAGAGAGAGAGAGAGAGAGAGAGAGAGAGAGAGACTAGCTACATAGATAAGGGAGAAGATGGAGGGGGAGAGAAAGGAGAGATTTCACACACATGTTTATATATGCTAATACCACCAGTCAAATCTTGCTAGGGCAAAGGACCCTTTCCTCCTTCCTGGCTCCTCGCATGTTAGTTTTATAATTTTTGACTTTCAGTGCTCTATTTATATTTGACAAATTGGTTTCATTTTCTAGTTTCTTTCTGTCTTTCATGATCATACAGGTGCTTCTACTTCCTACTCAGTGTCTGATTTCACCTGTATATAAAGTGTTCCTCTGAGAACATCAGGGTTGAAGTTGATTTAATGGCTTCTGGTTTAATAGTTGTATAACCTCACATAGGCCCACTTATCTTCTCTGAGTGCCACCGAACAGGTGAACTTAGAGTCATGCTTTTATTGCCTCATAAGAAGGTTGTAAGAATTGAGTGAATAGTGAATGTGAAAATTCTTGTACGGTATGATGTGCACTTAAAATTAAAGAAATTAAAGCTCAAAACCATATGCAAGACGGACCATGAAGCCTGTTGTTTCAGTCAATTCAATGTGCCATTCACACACATGAACAATTAGGCAAAGGGTAAAATAATCATTTGGCTTGATTGCCTTTGTTGGTCAAAAAATGTTTTCACATGTATTAGAAGGTTGAAATAAACTAATGGAATACCCCTTAATGACTCTATTCCTTAATGGTTGAAATGATTGCTTTTAACTAATTTTGATAGAAAAAATTTATTCAAGCATTCACATTAGAATCACAGTTTTGTTTCAACCCTGGGGATTATAATAAAATGTGATTAGTGTTTTTAATTAAAGGTTGCAATCAGTGCAAAACTTGAATATGGTATACATAAGATTAATTTAAAACAATATATACATAATATGAAGCTGATTTTTACAAAGAATCATTATGAATATATATGTAAACAGCACAAGTTAATTTATTTAACAATGCAAGTATTTATTCATTTAATCAAGTAGTTTTTTTAATGTATTTTTCTACAAAGATAAACCTTCAATGGACCACACACTGTTCAGTTTGTATGTTTGAATATGAAGACCTTAAATTAAACAAACCATAATAGGATTCTGAATATGAAACAAAGGGGAATTAACTTTGATCTTAATTTAATTTGATAACAAACCAAGGTTTAGAACATTACCCAGACATAGAAGAAAATAAGTAGGCATTTGGGAAATTGGGGGGAAATGGACAACCTTAATATTTTGAGACCCAAGACATTTGCATATTTTTCAGAAGTGTTTTGAGAATAACAGACATTTGCACATGTTTTTTATATTAAAAACAATTTCAATTGCCAATTGGAATGTTTGTAATTCCCATACCCTCATAGGTAATGTAAAGTTTCTTGGAAGAAACAGAAATAATCATTCTATGTTTCCAATAATTACAAAAGCCATTGAATGCAGCTTACTTTTCTCAAACTTTTTACTAAGACTGATGTAGAGGATCTGAAGCATTACAAAGCTGTGTACTTTTGTTAGTTCTTAGGAAAATAGAAGAGTTTTATTATGCTAGCTATTTATCTAGTAGACATATTAAATAATAAAAGCAGAAAGGTTGTACAGAATCTAACATGCAATTCAGGTCAAGTTAGTTTAGAAATATGCTCTTCAGTTAAGATAAACTCCTCTTCGTAACAGTCGTGGTGATAAAGAACGGTAAATAGTGTTTATGTCACATGTTTTTCTGTGATTTGCTTAATGAATTAATGAATGCTGTTTCTTTTTAATTGTTTTTCTTTTTTTCAATATTTCTGGAAATTTATTTATAAATTCTCTTAAACCTTGGAAAATGTTATATTTTTTATCAGAAAGGAAGAAAGAGAAAAGAAAAGATAAGGGAGTTATAAAGAGTATGAAATAAGTTGAGAAGTATTAATTGTGTCTCCCAGATGAGCCATTAATTCTCTGAGTTTTTCTCTTTTGACCGCCTGATCCAAGAGTTGCATATACTTTGCATGAAGCCTCTCCCTTCATTTATTCTTTTTTTTTCTTTATTGATTAAGGTATTACATATGTGTCCTTATCCCCCCTAACCCCCCCACC
>NW_005371677.1:1557358-1566226 GCF_000412655.1 Myotis brandtii
ATGCCCTCACCCCCCTGGTGTCTGTGTCCATTGGTTATGCTTATATGTCCTTTGGTTGATCTCTCCCCCTTACCCCCACCCTCCCCTACCTTCCCTCTGAGGTTGTTTTTCTATAATTTCTTTTCATATTAATGCAAAATCATGATTTTTTTTGAGACACAGAACACTCTTTGGCTTTAAGCTAGTAGTTCAGAAGGTATGTGTGTCATCCTGAAAGTCTTGATAAGTACTTCCCAAGAGATGATCTGGCCTAAACAACTGCTTTGGAGTTTTCTCCATTACAGATCATTAGAGAAGGTCTGCAGATTCTCTGGTATATTGCTAAGGAATATTTGTCCTAACAGACTCAGAACCTCCCAAAGAGTATTCACAGAATCAACTCAGATTCCAGATTAGGCTTGTCAGAATAGTAGCCAGGGTTCAGAATGCCATAAGATAGGCAGGTAAAATTTGGTTTAACTGAGTAAAGATATTATTTTACTTAAATTGTTTTGAAAGTTGTCTCTGTGCTGCATATTAAAATTATATGTGGATTTTAAGTACTTACTCTATCTGATCACTTGAAACACTGGTTATTTTTTAAGCTAAAAAAATACAGTTTTTGAAAGAGAAGAAGGAAAAAGAGAGAATGAGAGAGGGAAGAGGAGAAAGAAAAGAGGAAGAATAGAAGAGAGTGTGAAGGAAGGAAAGGAGAGAAAAGAGAGAGAGAGAGAGAGAGAGAGAGAGAGAGAGAGAGAGAGAGAGAAAGGAAGAAAGGGAAAAAGAACAGATAAAGGTAAAGATAAGGGAGTTATAAAGAGTATGAAATAAGCTGAGAAGTAAATTATGAATGCTTTAATTGTTTGGGTCCAAAGGAAATGAAATCTGATTTTTTTTTTAAAGAACCCAGTTTCACTCACTTTGTGCTTTGATCCACTGATTAACATTTGCAACCATTAACTCACTTTCCTGATGGAGGCGACTGTCAGATGGTGCTGCTCCCCAAGCCGGGCACAGAGTTTCCAGCTGTGGATGCAGACAGATCAAAGCATATGATGGACCCTCTACAACACAGTCTATCTGGAATACTAATAATAGTCTGTACTACTTGTAAAGAATCAAGTCATTTTTCTCCACTCTTTCAAATAATCAGCGTTTCCTTGTACATGCTATTAATTGATTCAATATGCAGGAGGAATGTCTGAACTTTTCCCACGCCTTACACTTACTCGCTTTTTATTATATACATTAGTCTACCTCCAGAGGTTGTTTTAATTCAAGTCAGGTTTTTTTTTTTCATAAAAAATGGAACGGGTACTTGTTATGTTTAGCTTTATATGCTATGCATTGTCTTATGTTTTATAATTGTGTGTATATTTGTCATCGCCCACCCTGCTCAATTTTGATGCTGCTTAACTTGCTTATAGGATGATTTCATTACCTGCTTTGCTAAGTTTTGAGATTTTTACTATAGATATTTTACAAGATTGCTCTGTCCTCAACCCCCTCTTTAAGATTTTGAACCCAGTAGTTCAAAATTCTTGCTAATAACTGATAATGATTTCAGGCTTGTTACACTGACGTCTTTTTGTCTGTTGGCTTGTCAGTATATTTGTTTGTTTTTCATGTGACAATAGCTGTTTGCTTTTATTTTATTCCTAACTTACCTTTTGTATGTTTATAGTTTATTCTCATTTCAGGAAATTCTGCAGATTATTTTTTTTACCTAAGAAATAGTTTCTGTTGTCTGATTATCTTGGGGTTGTGGACTATGAAAGATTCACCTACAGTTGTGATATATACCTAACATCTTTAGAAGATAGAAAGGTTGAGGAGGCTAACTCTTAGTTAAATAGGCATTTGTTCAACAGTCAGATGTGCAAAAGCTGTGTGATTGAGGCTGAGGGAGAGTAGAATAACATGGTGCTTAAAAACAAGATCTCTTCTCTCACATAGTTAGCATTCATTTTTCTAAGATGATACAAAGGATCCCTGAAAACTCTGTGTGATCATTTCTTGTATATGCACAGAGCAGGTAGAACCGTGCCCTTTAAGCTTTCTCTATGCAGTGAGTGAAGGGAAAAGATAAGCCTGGAGTGTTATGAACAACTGAAGTTTATAGGGCTAACGAATTTAATGCCATGAAAAGGGCAGTGACATGGTCTTACTTTGTCATCAAAAAGGGTTTTGCATCTTCCCACTGCACATTTCTCACAGCTAGTTTTAATGTTCTTCGTTGACTGAAAGAGTTCAATTCAGTCATCTCTTTGGTTGGCATTGCATATATGACATAAATGTGTGTGTTTTCTTTTGTAGCAAGTATAATAGAAAACAAAACAAACAAACAAACAATCAAAAAACCACATAGGATTTTAGGAAACGCTAAAAGGTTTTCCTAAAATATGGCAATTTGGTGGAAACTTGTTTTATAATAAAATGCAATTCTACCTATGGTTGTTTGTGAGAGTATACCCGGATTATTGTATTCTATCACGCCACCATTTCTAAGGGGATGCATTTCAAATTTGCTGCTTGTGTAAGTCAGTGGCCGAAAAGAAGTGGTCAGACAGCAGACAGGAAGCCAGCTGGCAGGTTCCTCTGTTGGGCATCTCAAGAATGATCTGAGAGAAACAACATGTGGAAAGGAAGCAGCATGTGTCCTGCACAATGATGCGTGCCCATGGCACAAAGGAACACAGAGGGAAAGAATTTCTTTTTATTTTATTTTTTTAAGATTTCTGTTTTTATTGAGTTTTAGAGAATTTATTTTCCCAAGAATTATACACCTAAGTTTTCAATGTATTGGTGTGAAGTCTATTTCTATTCTATTCTTATGAGAGATTTAATTTATACTGTATAGTTATCCATGTTCCTTCTAATTATGCTTATAGTATGCTATCTTTTTTTCTCACTGGTGAGTTTATACAGAGGTTCCTCAATATTAAATATTTTCAAAGGCAGCAACAACCCAGAAATTTTCATAGTGATTATCTCTGGGCAATTTCTGTTATCTTTATTTTCAAAGAATTTCTAAATCCTTTGTTTTCTCAAATTAGTCCAAAGTTTTTGAAAAATATAAATGTAAATGCAGATCTAGCACAGTTTTACTAATTAAAAACCTAAAACATTGAGGAAATGGACACGAAAATGTTAAATAAGCATTAACCCTTGAATTTATAAGGAATGGTTGACAGTGTCTGATTGTTCTGAAGTGGACTGTATGGAAAATATATGAGAGTGACTTGGTATATCTTCAGAATTATCATTCCTTCTACAGCTTTTTAAAAGCAATACACATGTGCATAGTTCTCAAATAATGGCATAGACTTTAAAAACTGCTTTTTTTTTATAAGGGTCATCGTTTTTCCAGAGTTGAAAAAAATTCTCCACCCAAACTAGCCTACATTTTTATCATAATTCAATACCTTGATATTTTAAAAGTTGTTAATGTAATAAATATTTGATTATTGTACAAGAGAACCTATTACAGTATTACCGTGGATAATACATAATGGAAGAGATAATATACATCTAATCAAAGTCAAATCAAAATTAATATTGCAATAGTCTTTTGAGACTCATCTCTTATGTATGTTAATATTATGTAATAGATAATAAAAAGAGAGCAGGAACAATTTACATTTTGGAAAGAGCCTTGAAACATTCTGCATTATTAAATCAGACAAAATTAATTCTTATGTTGTCTCATAACAATGTAAAAATATTTAAAGGCACTTAATGTTGTCAGGAGACAAATATTCTGATGAGAGCGGAGTGCATAAATAAACATTCTGCACCAAGTGGCGTCTTCCATAGCCAGATGTTGTCATAAATGTAGCAATTTTAAAATTACCATATTCTACGATGTGTTCACAGAAAAGATAACCAAAAACTTGAAATTGCAAGCTCTTTGAAACTAAGCACTTCATATTTTTATTGTGCATTCTCTGAGGTAATTATCTTTTGTGATATATTTAAGAGAAAGCTGATAACAAATGGGACAGTTGACAATGAAAATAGGTAGATTTGTAGATGTTTGAAGAACTATTTTACTACTAACAGTCCTATTTATTGTACATTTAACATGTGTCTGTCACATATCTATGAATTTTACCATGTATTCAACCATTTAATTGTCACCCCGATCTTACAAGATAGGCGCTAATTTTACTCCCCATTTTACTCCTGAGCAAAGCTCACAAAACTTGCCAACATTAGAGCTAGGAGTCAGTCAGATACTGGCAGCCTGGACCTGGGATTCTGCTCAGAACACTAAAGCTAGAGTAAGAGTCATGGAATCGTTGTCCATCTACAAGGAGAAATCTTGGGCTCGCATTTTTTGTCTGTTCCTTGAGATACTTAGAAGATGGACTCATCAAATTTGCAAAGACAAGAATCGTTGAGTAAACTGATATAATAAATACATTTTTAAAAAATATATTTTATTGATTTTTCACAGAGAGGAAGGGAGAGAGAGAGAGAGTTAGAAACATCGATGAGAGAGAGACATCGATCAGCTGCCTCCTGCACACCCCCCACTGGGGATGTGCCCACAACCCAGGTACATGCACTTTTGACCGGACGAACCTGGGACCTTTCAGTCTGCAGGCCGACGCTCTATCCACTGAGCCAAACTGGTTTCGGCAATAAATGCATTCTTAAGTTGAATGTTTGAGATGAACTTAAAACTAATTATAATAAGCACACTGAAAAATTCTAAGTGTGAACATATCCTATAGTCTTTTTTAAAAGATGGTGCCATAAGAGACCCCAGCCTCCGTGCCCTCATCAAGATCAACACCGAGTCAGCTGTCCACAAACAAAAGCAGCTCTGGGAGAGCCCTGGGGTCCACTTAAGAAGCATCAGCCACACAGTGAAACAGTTAGAAGAAAGCATTCTGCCTGCATCATCCCATCTCCCAAGGCAGCATTGCTCAGGGCCACAGGATTTAGTATGCTATTTTCCATGTGTTTCAAATGCCTCTCTGATTCCTGGGTCTTTCCTGATTCTCATTCCTGACAATGCTGTCTCCTAAACATCATGCAGAGAGCTCTGAGTCTATCGGTGTGTGTGTGTGTGTACATGCACACATCTCAGAAGACTACCTAATGTGGGAAAATGTAAATTATCAAGTTCATAATTATTTGATAACTCGGGTCCCAGTGCACGAATTCATGCACCTTGAAAGGAATCATGGGCCGCGAGGCTGCAGTGGACACAGGGGGAGGTCTCTGCCCATCCTCTCACCCCTGCCCGGCCCCTCCCACCATGGCCCCTGGGTCCCCTCTCTGCCGTCAGCCCCGCCTTCACTGCTCCCACACACTGACGGTGCTGGCCCCTCTCGCACCCTCTGATGACGCAGAGTGATTGGGGCCGGCGCCAGCAGCAGGTGTGAATGGGGCCGGTGCCGTCAGCGGGTGTGAGCGATGGCTACTTCCCGGATCCCCCTCAGGAGTAGGGGAGGTGGAGAAGCCCTCAGGGGCGATTGGGGCTGGCAGCCACTGCTCATACCCACTGACAGCGCCGAGCGATCAGAGCCAGTGCCAGGCACCGGCAGCAGGTGTGAGTGGGGCCGGTGCCGGCAGCAGGTGCAAGTGCCAGGCAGGACCACAGCGCATGAGAGCAAAGAATTTTCAGTAACACCAGAGGCTCGCCCCGATGACATTGACTGGCGCCCCGCCTTGGCCTGGTGCCCCCGCTCACCTGCTCCACCATCCTGCTGCGGCCAATGCCTGCCATGTTCTGCACTCTGCTACCTGCTGTTGATGCCCACCATTTTCCGCGCGCCCTCTGGTGGTCAGCACACATCATAGTGACTGGTTGTTTCATTGTTTGGTTGTTCGGTTGTTCCAACATTCAGTCTATTTCCATATTAGGGTTTTATATATATAGATATCTGGAGCTCTTACTAGTGTGTTGGCCTTGTAAGTCCACAAGAACCGAAATAGGTTCATCATTTTGTGTTTAGTGTGAACCCAAAATATATACTTATACTATTTAGCTTGGAAATGACTAAAAAACTAGTCCACTGGCTGCAGCATGAAGCGGATGAATATCCTGGCAGTGTTGAGCATTCACATAAACCAACTTCTACAGGAGTGAGCAGAGCCTGGACAGTGTGGCTGGCCGACACTCCCTCAGCCTCAGTATCCTGCTTGGGCAGGGTTGGAATCAGAGAAAACTCTGTGACAGAAGCAGCTCCCACCTCTACAGCTGCTCAGGGTCCTGAAGTTGGAGAAAGGGGTTGTCTTGGTGCCTGTCATTGACTTCATTGGGTGACGCGTTATCTCTGACCTGTCACTAATGTCAGCAGAAGGAAATGCACTGACTGATGTAGGTCTGGATGATAAGGTCTAAGTGTCATGGAGCTTGGAGTGAGGGTAGGAATCAGCTCTACTCAAAACAGACAAACTGAGTGGGTGGAGGCTGGGTCACCAAAGCCCAAACCATAACCTGTCACTTTAAGAAGAGAAGGTGAGGATTGGGTGGCAAAAACCATGAATATCTACATTGCCCATCACACAGTCTATGGCTCAGAGTAAGGACTCAGCAAATGTCTGTGGAATGAATGAACAAATGGCACCTCATAGAAAACCATGCATTTAAAATGTCGTTGAAACCTGATACAGTCAATAATATGCAGCGAAGGATATAAATAAGTGTATTATACAATGAAAAATATCAAAGAAAGCTTAGACATGAAGCAGAAACCTTGTAAAAATTATTCATATATACAAACTCTATAAAATATTATTCATTAAAGGGAATAAACCAATATTTGGCTTTCAAACAACTTTATATATAGAAATAAAATACAGTATGGTCTTTCCGGAGAGTAATAGGCAATATGTAAAAGGAGAGAGAAAACCTCTGAAGCAGTAATCCCACTTTGGTTATAATATCCAAAGAAAATAATTCCGAATGAATAAAAAATTGCGATATACCACTATATTAGTAGCTATTGAATGTGTGTGTGTGTGTGTGTAGTCACACACCGCATAATGCCTTTTTGACCCATGACAGACTGCATGTATAATGGTGGTCCCATAACATTATAATAGAGCTGAATGTCCTATAAGAAATCAAAGAATATCTGATTCAGGAGGGATTTGTTTTTCTGTGATGGGAGCGATATACGTGGTGCTTTGCAGTAGATTCCCTCTTACAGCACCTCACTGTTGAGCAGATAGATCCTATCCTGATCAGTCAGTCACTGGCCAGTGTCAGCAAGAGGAGCCTGTGCCGCCCACACTACATATTCTGAGGGTGCCATAGCCTTCTCAGGTCTAGCCGAAGGTCCTCAGAGCACATTGCTGCAAATTCGTTGTTGAGGACCTAAGAGTTTTCACAGGACACAGGTCCACAGAGCTACCTTAACAAGGATTAGGTTCCACTGCCACTGTAGTGGAGGTGTTCTGTGCTAGTGTTGAGTCAGTCTGTACTTTGGAAATATTTATAGTTTTTAATGTTATAAAGCAAGAGTTTTATTTTTCCCATTAATTCAATGCCAAAGAGAGCCCTTTCCACCAGATAGGGTCAATAGGAGCAAAAACAATATCCAAATTCAAACATTGAGTCCTCAGTTCTACACCTTCTCCATGTTAAACACCCTCTTTTTCTTTATGAATACCATGAAGTTCCTTGGTCTGATCACTGCTCCAACATGCAAATGCACATGGCCATGCCAATCCCTCTGTTCCGTTAGCTTGGCATCCTGGTTTCTCACTCCTACTGATCCCTGGCCCCCATTCACTCCCTCCTGGCAGTTACTGTAATGGTGATCTATTCCTCCCCCAGCCAGTTTCTCCTTCATAGGCCCACATCCCTGTTTAAGGAGCAACACTGTATAGGTTCTATTTCTGAGCCTGTGGGAAGGAAACAGGGAGAGGGTTTGTGGGACAGTATTTATAAAATCTACAGTAGTACATGGTAATATCCACGCCTTCCCACCCACTCACCACTCACTCACCGACTCACCCAGAGCAACTTCCAGGACTGCAAGTTCCATTCATGGACCTGTTCTGTTTAGATACAGACTTAACCATATCTATTACATGTGGCATGCTGGGTAGGGTTAGAGCCCAGGAGCAGTAGGCTGCACCGTGTAGCCTAGTAGTGCAGTACGCCATGCCATCAATGTGAAAGTGCACTCTCTGATGGTTACACACTGAAGGAGTCCCCTAATGATGCATTTCTCAGAATGTCTCCCCATCATCAATGGCTCATGACTGAGTATTTTTCTTTATCCGTGCATCTGTCCTATCAAACACTCAGGTTGTTCCCATTTCTTGGCTGTTGTGAATAATGCAACAGTGAACATGGAAGTGCAGGTATTTCTTGAGACACTGATTTTATTTTCTTTGAATATCATACTAGGAATGGGAATGATGCATCAGATAGTAGTTCTATTTTTAATTTTTTGAGGAAACTCCATATTGTTTTAGGTAATGGCTATCCCAATTACATTACCACTTAGGAGTGTATCAGGGCTCCTTTTTCTTCACATCCTGTCCAACACAGTTATTGTTTGTCTTTTGGATAATACCCATTCTGACATTGTGAGGTGATATCCACTATGGTTTTGATTCACATTTCCTTGATGATTAGTGATATTTGGCACCTTTTCATGTACTGGTTGGCCATTTGTATGTCATCTTTGGAAAAATGTTTAGTCAGGTCCTTTGCCCATTTTTTTTAATTGGATTATTTGTTTTCTTGCTATTGCTTTGTTTTAGTTCCTTCTGTATTTTGGAAATTAAACCCTTATCATATACTAGAGGCCCGGTGCACAAAAATTTGTGCACTCGGGCGGGGGAGGGGGGTCCCCCATCCCGGCCTGTGTCCTCTCGCAGTCTGGGACCCCTCGGGAGATAACAACCTGCTGGCTT
>NW_005371677.1:1567165-1597383 GCF_000412655.1 Myotis brandtii
GCATGGCTGCCGGCTGCCATCTTGGCTGACAGTTAATTTGCATAAGGATATGCTGATTAGCCAATGGGAAGGGTAACGGTCGTACGCTAATTACCATGTTTCTCTTTTATTAGTGTAGATATGTTTTGCAAATATTATTTCTCAACAAATGGGTGTCCTCATCACTCTGTTAATGTTTCTCCTGTTGTACAGAGGCTTTTTATTTTTTAATTGGATATAATCCCATTTGTCCATACTTTTGTTTCCTGTGCTTTTGGTATCACAGTCCATCTTGCAATTAATAGTATGAACTAAATTGACTGATCCATTTTCTTTAATTTTAAATTTATGTGTTTCATTGAGGAAACTTAATCAGAAACTACCACTTTCAACATGTTTGATTATTAACAAAACTAGAGGCCCGGGAAATTCATGCACGGGGAGAGGGGTGTCCCTCAGCCCAGCCTGCACCCTCTCTAATCTGGGACCCCTCGAGATGTCCGACTGCCCATTTAGGCCTGATACCAGTGGTCAATTTGCATATTAGCCTTTTATTATATAGGATGTATTAATTTATATTACTTAGTATAACAATGCTGACTACGTATTTGATAGCAAGGATTAGATATAATAGAGAAGTAGATCACAAATCTTATATTTCTCACATATGTATATGTATATGGTGTTGAGAACAACCAATTAAACTACTAGAGGAATAAGTTGAATATGAGATGTTTATTTAAAAAACATATGTGTTTTAAATTGCAGTTTGAGGCCACATTCATAGCTACTAATTTTGTTTTTATAGTTTCTGACTTTAAAATTATAAAGTATTTGTAGATATTTCCTAAGGTGGCTAGAAAAAAATAAAACTAATTTACATTCAAAATGTTATTTTTATTCAAATAGTTTAGTATTTTTTTTCTTTTCCGTTAGATCTAAGAGGATATTTGAAAGAATATATACAGGATTTGAAGAAAGTTTCTTTAAGAAACTAAATTAAAAGGCATTTTATTTAACTAAATCTTAAAATAGCATTAGAAAACAAAACTATAATAAAACCAAAAAATCTTCAAAATATTATCCTCAGTCTATATCACTGAATGCTGATTTGATTAAAAGGAGGTGTCTAATAAACCCAGCAAGAAACATGATAAATTACAAAACCACATCAAGACTAAAACGTGGATTTCAAGTTAACTTCAGAAGCTAAAAAGACATTACACATCCCAAGCCCAAGAGATAGAGTTTTCAACTTCTTTAGTTGATAATATTGCTTTTATGATACCATGATACCCACTTGTATTGAATCCATATATATAACATTCTTAAAGCTATCAATCAAATTTAAATGTCTGGCCCCAAATCCCCCAGGCTCAATGTTACATTTCCCCACATTTGTCAAACCCGTTTATATTGAATTTCCACTTACATGAAACTATTGGTTCCCCTAGTAATGCCGTGTTTTTATAGGTTCTGTCTCTCCCACTTCCTGGTGCCGTAGAGAGGAGGCCGAACATGGAGCAGATGCTTCCAGTGCGCTTCTCTACAAATATCGAATTACTTTGTTTTATCGAAATTTCTGTCTGTTCTTTGGAAATTAGATATATAGTAAGCTTGTTTCATTTTCTATAGAGTTCGAGCAAAAAGTTGACTGAAACTGTGAAGATACTAAAGCTTCATGAAATATATAACTTCTATCTGTCTGGTCCTAATTTTAATTGTTAGTTTTTAAAAATCTTGCAAATATTTTAGGATAATTCTCCTATTTTAGGGAAAAAAAAACAGTGCATAAATTTACTTTCAATTTAGATGGCAAATGTGTGTTGTTTTTAATATACAGACGTAAATTGCAGAGAGTCCATTGTGGGGCTGTTTGGCACTAGAGTCCACAGAGTGGCTGTGAAAGACGCGATCTTATAAAAGTGTGGATGTTGATATCCCATTGTTTTTTGTTGTTCAATCATTCTAGGTCAATCACAAAAATTTACTTTTATTACATTGAAAGAAGATTTCTCACTGTTGTTTCATTTTGCCTGGTTAGAAGGAAAACTTTTTAGAACAGTGGTTCTCAACCTTCCTCATGCCGCGACCCTTTAATACAGCTCCTCATGTTGTGGTGACCCCCAACCATAAAATTATTTTCGTTGCTACTTCATAACTGTAATGTTGCTACTGTTATGAATCATAATGTAAATATCTGATATGAAGGATGTATTTTCATTGTTACAAATTGAACATATTAAAGCATAGTGATTAATCACAAAAACAATATGTAATTATATATGTGTTTTCCAATGGTCTTAGGCGACCCCTGTGAAAGGGTCGTTCGACCCCCAAAGGGGTCACGACCCACAGGTTGAGAACCGCTGTTTTAGAGTTTCCTAGGTGTGGCTATGTGGCTTTACTATTCAGAGGGGACATCTGCAGTTGCATTGGGTTTAATGGGTATCATTTGCATTTTTCTTTGATTTCCATAAAAGTAGCCATTGAAAATCTGTTTTAAGGATAAATCACATTGAAGAATAATGCATTATATAAAGAATTATCTATTTCTAGTAAGTAAATACATTAGGAGACATTGTGAACACAGTTATATTCTAAATACTGAGCTTCTGATAAAAGATGAATAAAACAATTTAAGGGCAAATAACATTCCTGTTTATAGCCAACATTTTGCAAACTCTTTTATGAGGTGTTTGTCATTGTTCTGTGGAAAGGAGGCTTCTCAATTGTTTACATACTAAAATAGAAATTTTTTTATGTGAATTAGAGAAGTAAAAGTTTCAGAAATATTATATTATTAGCAAAACTGATTAGGGGGAACATAGTTTTTTTATTAATGTGTTGTAGACATTGAAGGTTTCCAGAGATCACTTAGCCCATCTCCCTGAAACCTCATCAGTTGAGATTGGTCTGAGAGGGTTACCTAGAACTATAAAAATTGTCAAAGGATTGCTACATATCATTCTGTGTTAAAAAACTGACTAGTCAGAACTTCCTGTTTTGAATTCTGCTTCCATTTCTTGACAAGATTCTTATTCATAATTTACTTAATTTTTTTAAATTCACACAATAGGGATAAAAATTATATAATGATTGTATAGAAGAATAATGATGCATGAGAATGATGTATAAAATTATTGGAAATTAATAAGAAATCAATAAAGACAAACACAAATATGTGAATATATGTAAAAATATATATTTATACAGGTAATACATACTCATAAATATCACGATGAGCAACCTGTGAAATAACATACATTAAGTAGAATTGAGAATGTGAGATTATGTATATTCTCCCACACACATATATAAAAACACAATATTCCCAGTAAAAAAAATATGTAACTGAGAACATATATCTATATACATGTGTATAGGTGTGTATATATCCTTACTTATTGTTCATGTATTTTATTCCATAGGTTGCTCATCAGAATATTTATTATATGAGTATATGTTACCTATATAACTATTATACACAATTCTGAGATTATAAAGGGAAGCTAATCTGGTCATCATCTAAGGATATTTATTAACATAACTCTTATAAGACTGATAATTTAAAGTTTGTAGTCTGCTTAAAATTATTTACTCCATCCATTATGTCTGAGTCTCTATAATTGCTGGACAGTATCTCCAGAAACTAGGAACATACAACAAATTTTTTATAAAGATAAATAGTAAGTCTTGAAAAAGTTGCAGGATTTCTTGCAGTTAATAAAATGATATTGGATAAAACATTCAAATTACAGTTGAAATCATTTACAAATGAGGATTTAACTTATTTATACTGGTTAACATATAAGGAGAATATTGGACAAAAATTATAGAAATTGATGGCCATCAAAGATCAAGAAAGATAATTGATAAAATTAAGGAATCCCTTTAATATTCTTTAACCTTATTTATAATTATACTCAAATTATGCTTAAATTTAAAGACAGAGTGAAATGTAATTTGGCACTTATCACAATTTTGTTGAAATATGTGTATATATACTAAAGTCAATACTTCATTTCTTCTTTACTGTAAGACTTAGCACTGAAAATTTAAATTTTGTTAAATACAAGGTTAAATAAACTTATTTTAATTTTTTTGTTTGTTTTCAAGATAGGCTCCCAGTAAGACCTTTTATTTTCCATCATTTGTTAAGAAACTTTTCATACCCATGAGTGACTTTTTAAACTTTCTTATACAAATTATACTCTAGTAGTAAAGATCTTCAAAAATTTTGAACTCAGTTTAGGAAATGTTAACAAGTAGTATGCCAAATCTCATGAATGAGCAACTATGACAGCTTTTTGTATTCATTTTTAAATGACTGCTTCTAAACCCATTGATTCATAATCACATAACAAACTTCTATGGAGTGCCAACTACTGTCTGTAATGGAACTAAGTGCGGTAATGGGAAAATAAGAATAAATAAAATCAGTGCTACACTGGTGGGATTTTATAGCATGCAGGGGAACTAGACATGTAAATCACACTTTGATTCAAGCTATCAGTAGAAATGCACAAATTACCATGTGAGCACTAATGGAGGATGGCTTTTTTATGATGAAAGAACAATGTTCTCTCATACAATTCAAAGACCCAATCCCAGGCCTACCTCATTGGTTAATGCTATACACAATTTATTTCATTAATTTATTCACTCAGCAAACACTTTGGGCATCTTTTATGTGCAGGAGACACAGGCATGAAACCCTATTACATTAGAGTGTGAGAAATTCAAGAACATAGCCAACTAATTAGCTCTGCTACAAACAGTAGAAAGAGGCCCCAGCGAGGAGGGATAGGGGACTTTTGAACTGTCTCTGGAAGAACAAGCTCTCTAGATTAGGGGTAAGGGGATACAGAAGAGGATGAAGAATGGGTCCTGGGCAAACAGGGAACCACATGTGCAAAGAAGAGATGTGAAAATTTAGGTGTTTAGGAAAGCTTTTTTACCCAAAATAAAAAATAAGACATTATTTTCAAGAAAGAGTTCCCTAAGTAAAATTTATACCTTCCTTGTTCCTGCCGAAGTTATAAATCTCATATTAAAGATGTACAAGAGATTGGATATACGCATAGTGACCTAATAATGAAATATACATTTTTAAAATAGCATAAAAGGAATGATATTGATCTTTTTTTATTTTGTAGTTAAGGTATAAGTCACATAAACCAAGCTAATATTGTGCTCAGCTCCATGATTTTTTTAACTTATATAAGCACTCATGTAACCACTGACCAGATTGTGTACACAGCATTTTCAGCATGCCCCCTTCCTCATACTTCATCTCCAATTCACTACCTACCTACCCAATGTAATCATTAGTCTGACTTCTATCACCATAGATTAGTTTTGGCTGTTTATGAAGTTCATTTAAATAAAATCATATGGCATGCATTCTGTTATGCCTGGCTTCTTTCAAACAAAAGTTTGTGATTCGTCTTCGCTATGGCAGGTATCAGTACTTTTGTTTTTCATTTAATTTGTGCTATATTCCATTGTGTGAATGTACCACAATCTAGTTATCTATCTTATTTCATGTTGATGGCCATTTAGGTTATTTCCAGTTTGGGGCTCTTAGAAATATAGCTGATGTGAATATCTCTGTAGTGGATGTCAGCATACATTTCTGTTGGGCATATACCCCACAATGACATCCTGGGTCATGTTTAGCTGAAGTAGGTATTAAATGTCATTATTTGGTGAGTTAAATTTTTCTTATAGCAAATCAAATAATGCTGATGGTCACTGCATTAGTTTACTAATGCTGCCATAACGAAATACCAGAATGGGAGGCTTAGACAACCTCATCGTTCTGGAGGCTGGAAGTCCATGGTCAAGGTGTTGGCAGGTTTGGTTTCTCTGAAGACTCTCTCCTTGGCAGCCTTCCCTCTATATCTCATGTGGCCTTTTCTATGTGTATTTCTGCTGAAATGAGCTGCTGCACGATGGGGACACGTTCTGTGAAATGCGTTGTTAGGTGATTTCTTCTCTGTGCAAACATTTATAAAATCCTAGATGGTACAATCTACTACACACTGAGGCTAGATGGTATAGCCCATGGCTCTGTAGGGGAGGAAAAATACTTCTGGATTCTTAGCTGATGCATCCCTGTAATAAGACAGATTAAGAGGAATAAATCTTGCCACCAGACCTCATCCTCCCTTGTGGGGCCCTGGAAATGCTTTTCCTCCGGACACCACAAGAACTCCACTTCCACTGGCAATAAAATTTTCCTGAGCTCCTAAACTTCCAAATCTCTTAAATTTCCCCCAAATTATGTACTTCTATTGCCTGCTCTCTCTACCTACCCTCACTCTGGGACCCAACAAGGTCTAACTTCTCTTGCTACCTCTTGGATCCCTCTTCTCCCTTTCTTCTGATGGAAGAACTTTATATACTCATGGACAATTGGTCGGGGTGTAACAGTGCTTGCTCTAATTGATTATATACTTTCTAGTGAAAAACACTCTTCATTAATATATTAAAATATCACACCACAATAAAACTAATCACTAGACTTTAAGAAGTGTGTATTGTAGAGCAGAGCTAACCTCGGCAGGAGGCTTCAGAGAGTGTCCAGGGAGATTGGGAGAAATTGAATTTTTAACCTAGATCTAAAGGTTACCTGGGAATCAACTGATAGGAGGGTTGCATGTATATGAGATTGTCCTTAATTAGGGAGGAGGTTGGTGACTTTGAGAGGGCAAAGTGTGACTGGAGGGTAAAAAGCAGTGGGGAAAGGTGTTAGGGATGAGGCTGTTGAGTAAGGTAAGGGTGATAGTATGCGGTACCCTAATGTGTATGTTATCAATTTTGGTCTTTGACTTAAAAATAATTGAAAATTGTCAATGGTTTTCATCAGATTTGATTTTCTAAATGATCCTTAAGTGAGAAGGTGTTAGAGAGTGTCTGAGGCAGATGCCGAGAAGCCAGAGATCTTTTGTTGTTGTTAGTCCCTTTCAAACAACAAAAACAAGAATACTTTTGCTGTGGGTTGATGGAATGTGAGAGCATACCAGGTGCCAAACACTAGGTACCTTTCCGCATTATTCCATTGAATGTTCACAGAACAACAAGCCTCGTGTTGAAGGTGAGGAAAATGAAGGAGAGATTATAGAATTCAAACCCAGGCAGTCTGCAGCCAGAACGCCTGTGCTCAGCAAGTGCAGTGTTTAGTTTCAGGTAAAAGAAAACTCATTGCAAAACATTACCTTTCCTTCCCCAGACCCTTATAATCAATAGCAGGCATGAGTAAGATGGTTATAAAGAATTAACAATAGAAGCTATAAACAACATAATCTGTCTTTATGTAACTATTGTGTTTCCATTTAATCAAAAGTATCTATTTTTACATTCAATGTTGTTTTGTATTAGTTTCATTCATGTAACTATTAAAACATCTAGAATGCAAACCTAATTATACTTAATACAAGATTTACTTGAACTTGCAAGCTTCACTTTTTGCTACTTTATCTATTTGAATAATACAGTGTTATACCTATATTAGTAATAATCTATTTTTAATATCAAATATTTTATAATAACTAATATTTAAATAAAATTACTAAATTTGAGGACTTTGTGTATTTTATTACTCCATTATTTTTTGAGAATTCTACCAACTACAATATTAAAAAATAATTATATCCCACATATTATGTTGAACACTCCCTCTCTATAAATAAAATCATTTACTTTTCACAAAATCACTCTATATTACTATACTGCTCGTTATTTCCAACTTCATTCAGTGCAGGTTAAAGGTGTAATTTCCTTTCAAGTTCAAATAAATAGAATGCTAGAGGAAGTCCAACAGTTGTGAATAAAATTATTCTTTATCATAAATGCCTTGTATCATAAAATATTTAGAAGTATCAGGATAGGCTCTTTTACCATCTTAACTACAATCCATAAACACAGGATATAGAATCTCAGAGGTGTTCTTGTTTAATATCAACAATTGAAAAGTGAACCACATCTGCTGTTGGTGAATTTTCTCCCCATGATCTCTCTTTTCGTTTTCAAACTGGGTTGTGTGGAGGCTGGAACTTTCCTTTTAATATGTAGCCTGTTTCCTCCCTTTTCACTTTGGTTTGAGTAACGCTATCCTATATAATAAAGAGCTAATGTGCTAATTAGGCCAAACAGCAAAATGACCATCCAGATGACCTTCTGTACAAAGCCTGGGCTGCGAGGGCCGGCCAAGGCAGCAGGGGCTGCGAGGGCCGAGCCCCTTGCGTGAATTTCGTGCATTGGGCCTCTAGTGAATTTATATTTGACTATGAAAAACTATAGTAGAAGAAAAATGCTAAAAATATATTGAGTGAAGTTAATAATAAAGTTTTGTAAAACCTTTTACTAAGAGCCAAATATTTTACAATTGATTTAATAGTTCTAGTTGTAATCCAACTCTATAGCATAGTAACTCAATTTCTGGAAGTGTTTCTAATTCTGTACACATACACACACGCACACACACACACACACACAAAACAACCATCAGAACTTCTCTTTAAAAAGATGTAAAATATGTATAAAGGAATATAGGGTAATACACACACAAGTAAGAAATGAAAACATCCTGTGATGGTTGCATCAGATTTTTTGATACCAATAATATTGAAATCAATCCTCTCTAGTCTTATATCCCAGAAGTAATAATTATAATAAAATTTGAGGCTAAGCATGCTTTATATTTTAGTAATATAAATATCACAACATGCATATCTAGATATGTATATTTATGATTTTAGTTGACATAAATTATTTCAAAACTGTATAAAATGTTTTACACTTTCTTTAATTATTTCAATATTATGTCTGAGACTAATGTTGATATACATAGTTTGGATTTCTAAATGTTGACAGGTGTATACTATTCCATTGTTTGGTTATGCTGTGATATGCTTCCGTTTCTCTTCTGATAGATGTTGCGTTGCAAGGCTTCAATAAAAATCCTTGTACATGTATTTTTTTAGAATATATAGTAAATATTTTGTATAGTATTTTCTTATGATGTACCCATAAGTGTGAATTTTAAGTCACAAGGCATACGCATTTCAAAAACAATACATACTAAATTGCTCTCCAGCACTGTTGTAGTAATTCCACCAGTTCTCCTTTTCTTTGTCAATGTCTTGCTAATTTTCTTGACATTACATTGTCTGCTTTGTCTACTTGGCTTTCTTTATATATGAATCTGAAAAATATAAAAATAAGAAATTGATAAAGACTATGTTTAAATTTGTCATAAGAAATTCCTACAAAAAAACATATATATAATACATAAACACAGACAACAGTGTGCTGATAGGCAGAGGGAAAGAGGGAGGAGCTAGGTGAGGTAGGCAAAGGGGGGATAAATAGGGACAGAAAGAGACTTCACTTTGGCTAATGGGCACATGGTGGAGTGTGCAGATGATATTTTGTTGAGTTATACACTTGAAACCTGTTTGGTTTTATGAACCAATGTCACCCAGATAAATTCAACCAAAAAAAAACAACAACACAAACACACACACACACACACACACACACACACAAGAAATTACTACATTCACTGGGTGTACTCATCCATTATAATTATTTTAATATAATCAATATGCTAATGAGTCCCAAATCCATATCTTAACGTTAGGTCTCCACATTAGTTTCAGATTTATACAAGTAATTGACTATCAGACTGCTCAGCTTGAATGTCTACTAGCTAACCCAAACTTAACCTGTCCAAGGTAGTGGGCTTTTTTCTCCCCAAACCACTCCTCTAACAGTCTTCCCCATGATAACCCTCCAACATTGTCTCCAGCCATCATTAACTCTTCATTTTCACTGATATTTCACATAAAATTCATCATCAATTCAGACCCTATTGGCTCTACTTTTCAAAAATACTGTAGAACTAACATTCAGTCACTTCTTCATATCCCCACCATCATCACGGTCGCACTCCACTTGGAAGCCACTGCATCTCTTTCCTGATTGTTGTAGTGGAATCCTAAATTGCCTACTGCCTCCATCCTTGCACACTACACCGTCTACTCTCAAAATAGTAGTGTTCTGCTAAAACATCATTCCCATTATGTCATTCACCTGCTCAAAGTCCTCCAACTCACTCAAATTAAAGTCCCCAAGTTTTGCATGGTGTTCAAGGTCTTACCTGAACTTGCCTCCATTACCTGTCATATATAATGTCTCCACCTTCGTTCATGCAGCTACAGCCGCATTGCCGCCTTCACTGTTCATAGGACACAGACTCATTCCCACGTGGTACCGTGGGGTGGGACACTTCCTCCAGCTTCCACAGGCTCTACTCCTATGTGCCACTTAGGTCTCCTCAAAAGCACCTCTAACATGCTTTTGAGCCTCTATATTTAAAATTTCAACAACCCCCCACACACAGCACACCCAAATTATTATATTCCCCTTTCCTTCCACTATTTATTTTTCTCCTGAACACATTAATTGCTAATATACAATATATTTTACTAGCTCCTCAGCCCTTAGCACAGTGCTTGCAACAACAGATACACTTGGTAAATGTTTGTTAATTTAATGAAATATATATGCCAGTGAATGTTCCAGTTCTACCATAAGTTTTAAACCACATCACACATACATTTAAAATGTATACATTTAAAAGTATGCACCTATTTATAAATGTTAACTTACTTTGGAAATGAGTTTCTGAAGTAATTTTTTTTATAATATCTGTGAAGCAGTATTTTTAACACAATTTTCATTGGCTTTAATGGCCATAGGTTTTTGTCATTTTTATATGATTTTATAGTGCTCCTAAACAGAAGATGCCGCCATATTCCTCTTTGTATACTAGTATAGTGAAATGTTTTGCATACTAAAGTAGGTATTTAACTATATAACCATTAATATCTTTTTAAAAATGCAATTAGACTGTATCTAGCTATACCAAGGGATTCTTTGATATATTAGGCAAAGGATATCTTTCATGATGTAAATAAAACATTATTACAGTTTCTTTGCTTTCTGAAAAAGGATGTTTATCAACTATGTTTTTCTTTATGTTTATATGATGCTAATTTGCCAACACAGCATCTTTTCCCTAGCTAAAAATATTACCAATATAATATATACATTTTCAAGCCTTTGAATGCGTCAATGAAATGCAGAACGCATTACTGAGAAGTAGATGAGCATTGAATTTATTTGAAAATGGAAGCACTTAACATACCTGCTGTGCAGCCATCATTAGAGTGTGGTAGGCTGTAGTTTTAGGCTCAGTTTTGCTCACAGTACCTAACTCATTATAAATTTACCCATATTTTCTTTAATTTAATAGCATTTACTTTTCCCCATCATCTCCTGCCTTTAAACTAAGCGAACCACAAACTTTTGATTATGATCTTGCAGCCATCGAAAACTTGGAAAATATAATCACAATTTAAAATTAACTCTTTGTCTTTAGGTTGAAGAAATGCTTTGAATTGCATATCTCCCCTTAACCACAGGTGATATTTCATAAGTTTAAAGTACAGTCTCAAAAAAGGGTACTTTCAAATAATTTTCCATGCCTTCATTCAGCAGGTAACCCAAACCTTCCTAATCCCCAAATGCTGCACTTCAAAGTTATGCTCAGGGAAAAAATATTGAAAAGAACAGCCTCTCTTTCCAGTTGATTTAAAACATCACTAGCTTATTTTCAGTACACATATGGAGTTACTTTTAAAAAGAAATCTTGGAATAATGCCAGGCTACATACAGGAAAGTCTTGTCTCCAGAGAGAGCTAAAATTCATTATCTGAGCTTTGGGACGCCCATGTTCCTTCAAAATGTGGACATATCTTTGTTCCTCCGTGATTAGTGATAGGAGTTTGACTTAAAATAAGAGACTACTCCGTGTGTATTTAGAGTCTAAAGAAACCAAATGATTGTGTTATTTTGAATTGAAACTGATTAATAATCACACACTTAACTATTAGTTATGTGCTAGTTTTATAACAAACTACAGAATTTTTTGAAAGTTGAAGTTATTTACAAAAATATAACACTTGGTATGTGTTTATCAGTAACATAGATCAAAGGTAAATTTTTGGACCTTTTATCTTCTTTCTTTTCTCATTTAGTGGTTGGCTTCTCTCATTTAAATCCATCTGATTTTTGTTGTTGTTGTTGTTAAGAAAATATCACTAAGTCAAAGAAAGCAAAGGACAATATAATGATTTCATTATTGTTGTTAGTGACCATTTTATGATAATAACGACTCAAAAATTATGTCTACTTTTGATGCATAAAATAAACCTATCAAAGTGAGCAACAGTGTTACAACTTCAGAATAAAACAATTAAAATCAAAATATTAATTTCAGTAACAACCTGTAACATTCCATTGTCAAATATCAAAAAATGAAAATTATTTTCTAGATTCCTTATGTATGTAATACATTTTAGTTTCCCCCCTCCCCTTTTTTTGGTGAAATGGTAAAATTCCAATCCTCATAATTGGTGAGGAGGAGCCTATCAATATAAAACAATTAATATAATTAAAATAAAACAAATTAAGTAGACACAGAACATGCCCTAAATATGCAATACTAACATGGGCAGTGAGTCCATAACATTGAACAGGTGTTAACAACTGTATCTTTAAAATCCACCTAACACCTAGAAATAATAAGTGTATTTTGTTGTATGCTGAATTAAAAAGCTACATGACTCCTTTATCCCATTTTTAATTATTCAGGAGAGAAAAATGTAGAAATGCAGAAATAACTCAAGTGAAGAGAAAGCTTTAGTAGGTCATGGGTGGGAGGGCATTTTCTATTACATATGAGCATGACCTGTCCTAGGAGTTTTTAAACACTTTGATTTTGTCCACAAAGAAGGCCTGGACACTTTCTGCATCTGCATAATTTGATAAAATCATGGATTATGAACTTAGTGATGAATTATTTCAAATAAAACCAAAGCACAGGCTCTATTTGAAAGACTGATGGTAGAGCCAGGCAGGAATCCTTCAGTAAAATGGATTAGAGTGCTCTGAGCTGCAACGGATCAGTGGCGAGTCCAGCATATTTTAGGGCTGTGGCTCTTCCAGAAATGAGCCTGGATCACTTGAGCATCACCAATCCTAGGCCATATTTTTATTTCCTGCCCACCTTTGTGCAGCTTCCAAGCCTGTGGGTCCAGCTGATTTTTAAGGCAGTGGAGGAGACACAGAGGAGTCAGGACTTTCCTACCTCAGCCGTTCATGAGCCCCCCAAGGCCACTGATACTGAAAGAGTATGGAGAATAGACCAGCTACCTTCTTCATCCTCTTCTCTTGGGCCTGTGTCCAGTTTACCTTAGCTAATGATTCTCTGTGTCTGGAAAACTACGGCACGCTTCCTCCCTTCATTCTGAGGAATCATAAGACCTAAATGAAATATAACTGTCCAAAGAATTCATTTCAGCCATGTTAACATTTCAATAATGAAAATAAATGGAACTATGAGATCAGAATAATTTTATGATATTAAATATAATAATAGTTTACAATGTTTAAACACCATTATTAATTTTTAAACTGTGATTTTTAGAAAGTATATATAGCATGGGTCTGGGGTAAAGCTATATAGTTTATTACTGGAATCTGTGTTTCTGATTCTAAAATTGGTAAAGCTTTCTAAGTAATATTTCTCCCATTTCCTTATATAAAAACACCTTTTTTTCCTTTGAAGATATTTTTTATTTCCACTTAAATAGAGTATGTATTTATATACATTTAAGAGACACATCTATTTATAACACTCTAGTAATGTGTTTTGATACCCAAACTATTTTTAACTAACGCATAATTGGGCTAAGGCTTGCCAAAATAAATAAATACTTATAGTTTTATAAACCGTAAATAACTAAACTATCATTAGATTCAAAAAGAGTGATGTAAAGCTATTGAAAGGAATACATTAGGTTAGGAAATATTAAATGTATGGGCTACAAATAGCTAATATTTATTGAAAACTTACCATGTTTCCATCACTATGCTATGATATGCATTATCTCATTTAATCATTGCAGATTTTGAAACAGAGTTAGAGGGGAAGTCAATGACAAGATTACATAGAGGGCAAAGCTAGAACTTAGGCCCAGACCATCTGAATGGAGAATACTGTTCTGATAACATAATGGTGACTGGGAAAATTCTAAGGTATGACTTCCAGGTTAGAGAGGGTGTGTTTTAGGACTGTAGTTATACAATAAATGCTTGTTTAATCAGATTTATGATATGTATCCTACTCTGAAACTATGGAGTCTCTTTTGTGTGGCAGCCATGTGCAGAGTGCAAAGATCAGTGATATGTAATCATGTTCCTCACAGAGCGAACCCTGGAAAGTAGACTTTTTTTCTGTTAAGGGCCAGATGGTGAAAATTTAAGCTTTTGGGGTCAGATAGTATCTCAAAATGAATTGTCTTTGTCATTTTTAGCATGAAATTTGCCACAGAAAATCTGTTAATGGATGAGCATGGCTATGCTCCAATAAATCTTTATTAAAGACTCTGAAATTTGAATTTCATATCATTTTCAGGTTCACTAAATATTATTCTTGTTCTTATTTTTTTCAACAATTTAAACATATAAAAATCCATTGTAGTTCCCAGGCCATACTAAAACTGGCATTGGGCTGAATTTGACCATGAACCAAGGTTGACCAGCTCGCCACATATGACTATTGAATACTTAAATTTAGCGAGTCTAATGGATATGAGCTGTGAGTATAAAATAAACACCAGATTTTAGAGACTTAGTATAAAAAATTATAAATGTTCTATTTAAAAATTATCAATGTCTCATTTATAATTTTTATTTTGATGATATTTCTAAAGAATAAACTTTTGATGTGAGTTGAATGTTATTCAAATTAAATTCACCTGTTTTGGGTTGCCCCCCCCTCCCCTTTCTCTTAAGTCCTAGAAAATTTGAAATCACACATGTGGATCACATTATATTTCTATATATTTCTACAATGCTACTTTAGAGCTAATAATATTGGGAGGTAAACAGATACCTGCTATATATAGATTTGTAAGAATTTAATGATTTATTAGATATTGAAGTAGAATAAAGGAGTCATTAGAGAAAAACTGTAAAACCTGATCAAGTTTCAAAAGTAGAATAAATATTTTCCAGACAGAAAATGAAGCAAGGCATTTACGATGCAGATATGTATGTTATTAGTATAGGCCTGGGGAATTAAACATTGCTTATTGCTAGAAAAATAAAATGTGATAGGAGAATGGCAAAACATGATATTCTACCAGATCATGATCAAGAAGATCAAGGTGAAGGAGGGTTCTGTTTGCCACCCTGAGGATCTGAAATTGTGTCTGAAAGATTAAGTCACTGACAAGTGTTAGGCAGCGATGGGCCCTGTCAAGTCACCTGGAATTGTCAGGTTAGATGGTTAAAGGGCCAGAGGACTCAGAAATAAGTCTCATGTTTCTAGCTTGTGTCATTGGGAGAACAATAATGTCACCTGATGACAAATAAACGTAACACTAGAGAATACTGTTTTCTGTGGCATGGTTGTAGGTTTATTGACTTACTCGATTTGTGGAGGGTGATATAGGGGCGAGCTGAGACAATGGGAAAAAGTTCAAGTTTAGACGCATGGAAAGTTAGCAATTGAATAGCAGTAATTTTTCTGATATGTGGACATTTCAGCTTAGAACCCAGACAGGACTGAGGAGGGTCATAGATTCACAGGTACTGAAAACTGCAAAGTTACTTAACAGGTTGGGAGTCAGTCACTTGCCAGATGCTTGAGTTCCTTGACTAACAGGCATTCTAAATAGTCATCTTCACGAAGACTGAATGTCCCCAGTACCAGGAAAGTCATCACCACCGTGACATACAGGCATTATGACTATCAGAAAGTCAGGCTTTGTGCTTAACGTCAAAATCACAAACCATTCAGAAATCCTTCCACAAGCCGGGCCCTCACCACATTTAATTTCAGGAATCCTAATTAGCTATAAATTTTCCAATGACTGTGCTATTGTATGGATGGGGTAAATCACTGGTAATTAGAATGCTCCCAAGGACAGAATTCTTTTTTGGAGGAGTACTCAAAAAGGGTAAAGTTGCCTGGCCAGCATGGCTCAGTGGTTAAGTGTCAACCTATGAACCAGGAGGTCAAGGTTCGATTCCCGGTCAGGTCACATGCTCAGGTTGCCGGCTTGATACCCAGTGTGGGGCATGCAGGAGACAGCCAATCAATGATTCTCTCTCATCATTGATGTTTCTATCTCTCTCTCTCCCTCTCCCTTTCTCTCTCAGAAATATATATAAAGAGTAGAGTTATATATTACCCTTTTTCATTGTGGTGAGCATGTCAGATGGCTCATGACTTCAAATACCAATGGGACATCTCTGCCTTGATTGTCTGCCCTGCTCTTCAACCCTAATATGCCAACAGAAGATTTTTCTTCTCCAACTGCAAAAATGATGTCCTTTCCCTTTTATGGGTTAATGACACAATCATGTCCATCCAGCACATCAAGTTAAAAGAAGCCTGTGTCATTTTGCTCAAGGGACTAATGAACTATTATCCTTTTAACTCTCTATCAAATCCTTTCCTTCTGCTTTTTCTGCAGCCACTTCCTTTTTTTATTGTCTAAAGTTTTACATATGTCTCCTTTTTCCCCAAGTGACACCCCCCAGCCATTCCCACCCCGGGCAAGCCCCCACTGCCCCAGTGTCTGTGTCCATTGGTCATGCTAATATGCATGCACACAAGTCCTTTGGTTGCTCTCTAAGGAAAACCGGAAAAATCAGATCTGAGAAACATTTATGGAATAAGAAAGTTTTGCATCCACTTCCTTATTCCATAATTGTTGTCATGGTTTTTATTGTCTCCCCAACTCAGATCTGATTTTTCGGTCTTCCTTAGATAACCCTTTCAGCACCTGGTCTTTGGGAGAGGTGTTTCAATGTGTTCCTTTGATACCCCATGGTCCCATGGGCAGCAATGGTTTCCAGGGCAGGAAGTCAGAGCGGGTGGGTGGAGAGCCACCGTCTCAAGCTTTGGATTTTATTCCAATGAGTGTGGTTCTTTTTCTTTTCATTTTTGGACCTGCAAGTAAGACTTCCTGTACTGTCATTGTTCCACTATTTAGAAACTTGGCCAATTATTTCATCTGGCTTCAAAATACTTACCAACTTAATTTTTCTCCTCTTTCATTTCTCTTGCAATGCAGTTGTAATTGATGGTAAAATACAAGATTCTGTGGAGAAAGCAAAAGTGTGAAAGATTTGAAAGGCAGAATGTACTACAAGGACAAGGATGAGTTTTGCTATTCTAGGGGCATGGCCCAGACCAGGGACATGAGGAAGGGATGGAGTTGAGAGAGAGAGAGAGTTGTAAGGTCACATCTTCAGAGAGAAATGCACAGTGTTACTATTCCCCTTTCTAAAGTGGGGAGAGCTGTGGGTACTACATTTTTATCTTATACCTTGTGAGAGGGCATTTAGAGGTCTTTGGAAGGTATCTGTGTTCTTAAACCTAAGTGGGTCCAGGGGAGTGGATTGGTGCCTGATTCACCCCTGTGAAAGCAGTAAAATACAAATGGAGGCAAGCTTGGCCGGTATGGCTCAGTTGTTGAGCATCAACTCATGAACCAAGAAGTCATTGGTTTGATTCCTGGTCAGGGCACATAGCCAGGTTATGGGCTAGATCCCCAGTAGGAGGGCATGCAGGAGGCAGCCAATCTATGTTTCTCTCTCATCGATGTTTCTCATCTGAATAGCTCAAAAATAGAAGTGTTGAACTCAGTTTCTCACCAAAGATGAGGGAGGAAGTAACAAATTAAGGCATTCAAATTTTAGCTGATAAACCCTATTAGTATTCCAAAATCAGATATTCTTTAGCTCCAAACAATGTAGAATTGTAATACATTTATAATAACAACAATAACAACAATGTAAACATTTATAGAAACTTCTATTCCAAGGGTGAAACCACTTAGGTATGCAGCAATAAGCTAAATTTGAATCTAAAAGCATATGACCTGGTCCTTAATTTTGATTGACTATACTGTTTAAATCTTTGTTTTCTTTTGGAATTTAGCATGCTTGAGAATTTTTTCCTTCAATATTAATGCATATATCCAATTTGAATTCAGCTATTTTAGAAACTCATGTGTTGGCCTGCTTTGCAGCTTGATAATAATACTTCTCTTTTCAATATAAAATTACAAATATCTATAATGGCATCTTTTCTAAGCCAATGTTAATAAAAAACAAACGTGTTTGTTCACACAGAAACAATAACAGCAATATCACCAAGTTGAAGGAGACATACCTGTGTCCTTTTATTATAGGTTTTTATGCCAGAGTCTCTTTTAGTTTTTCTGGGCTATCGGCTATTTGTGTACCTTATAGTTTCAGTTTTTATTTTTGTTTTTGTTTTTAATTCAGCAGATGAGTTGCAATGTCAAGGTTATTCCTCTTACAAGGAGGAATTAGTTCAGGTATTGAGATTGTTTGGAAATTCTGAACAAAATAATATGAGATGCCTAAATTTCCAAGCCATAAATAATAAATTAAATATTAGGAAGTTGACCTAGAAGTATGTTAGGGTTTTGTTATACAAAAATGAGATTTTCCTCTTTGATTCATTTGAACATTTTTATTTAAAATATTACTCTAAAAAATGGTTTGTTTGTTTTTTCATATCACACACATGCAAAACTTTACATACTGGAAGTTTATTGTTAAAAAGATATGTTACTAGAGGCCCGGTGCACAAAATTCATGCATGAGGGATGTCCCTCAGCCCAGCCTGCACCCCCTCACAATCTGGGACTGCTGGCTCCCAACCACTCGCTGGCCTGCCTGCCTGATTGCCCCTAACTGCTTCTGTGCTTCTGCCTGCCAGTCTGACCAACGCCTAACTGCGCCTCTGCTGGCCCGATTGCCTCCAAGTGCTCTCCCCTACTGGCCTGGTCACCCCTAAATGCCCTCCCTACCCTGCTGGCCACCTTTGGTGGCCATCTTTGACCACATGGGGGTGGCCATCTTGTGTGAGGGTGTGATGGTCAATTTGCATATTACCCCTTTATTATATAGGGTAGCATTTTTCAGTGAATTCAGTAATTTTTGAATATTTCAGTAGTATGAAGGAGGTTGTGGGACACATTGAAATATTGTCAATATATTACTTATACTCTTAATTCATTCACCAAATATTTATTGAGTACCCAGTATGCACTGTGCATAATTCCAATTTCAAGGAATTTAAAGACAATATTATGTGCCTGCATGGATTTCATATTTCAGGGAAGGAATATACTCCAGTAACACACTTCGTTTTTTAATTTTTTTATTGACTTTGAAAGAGTGAGGAAGGAAGAGGGAGAGAGAGAGAGACATTGATCAGCTGCTTCCAGCTTGCCCCCTACAGGGGTGTCTAGCCTGCCACCCAGGCATGTGACATGACCGGGAATCAAACTGGCAACCTTTTGGTGCACAGGACGACACCCAATCAATGGAGCCATACCAGCCAGGGCTCCAGTAACACCCTTTAAAGTACAACATTAAAAGGACTACACTAGAAGCATTCATTGTGCATTTTTTGATCAAATGTTCTATTAGTTTCAGAGTTCTGAGAGTGTTCTTAAAATGTCAAAAGCAACTAGCTACTTTTGATGATTAACTTTCATCAAGAATGTGAAAAAAAAAGAAGCTGAAAACAAATATCTATACTTATGTCTACATAACCTACTCAAACTGAAACCAAAGAAAGTTTTAACCGCAATTTTAAAGCACCTGAGAAGTCAGCTTTTCGTGGGCTCAATAATATAAGTTGAAACACTGCTGTGCTGGCGGGCATTCCTGTAATACAATTTCTTTGACTTCTCTTTGAGAAAAAGAAACCTTTCTTTTCGAAGGCACTTCAATGTAGCATGTTAATTCAGCATTAATTATAGAACATGTCAAACTGTATTTCAGTCAAAGCTCCCTGTAAGTCTCCAGAGCTTTCTTAATGACAGTAATTATAGGTCATAAAAAGAGTCGTCTAAAATTAACATTTCTCTCATGTCTTGATGGGGAAATGTACATGGCTGCACAGTACAGATGTTTTGATTAGTAAAATTTACACTTCCTTTCTGGTTTCAATGCCTGTCAAACTTCCCCGTGCTCCACGCAGGGCGCTGCATCGCTCATCTCTGTGAAGAGATAAAGGAACATCAGAGATGGTTGTAGACGTTCTGAAAATGCTGCGCTGTGTGATTTTCTGCTGTAATTCAATGAAAATAGATCAACAGTTTCTTCCTCAATACATGCAAGAATTCTTTTAAAAGATGAGCAAAATAAAAGTTCTTCGCTTCTAGAAAATTTCCACAAAAGAGGTTTGAGAATTGCATTTGATGTGTGCGTCCTAAATGGATTTATTCGAATGGAGAAGAGCATGGAGCCAACTTACATACTGATCGAAGTCTCCAGGCAAACCGTGTTTCATCACCCACTATCAGAAAGGACACATACAATCTGCTCAATTCTGAACTGTCAAAATGTACTTACGAGAAAATGAGAATGGAAACAACCTGGTTTAAACAATGTTAATATCATCAAACATCCAGGGAAATATAACAAATTAAAAGAGAATCACTTGAAAGAGTAAAAGGCCTACACCTTAAGTAATAATAAATCTGATACTTGACATTCATCTCCCTGGAAAATAAAATTAGGTAAACTTTTGCAAGGGCATTCAGAACAGCCAATGCAGTTTATTAATAATTTCCTGTTTTCATATCAGAAGCTCATATTATCTGTTGGCAGCCACAGTAGACCTCCGCAGATATTTAATAAAGCTGCCATCCATAATCCTCTCTGATTACCTCTAACCTTCCAACTAAACACACACAGTGCAGTAACCCCTCAGAAGGACAGCACCGTGTCACCTGCTAGGATGTTTGACAGCTTATTCTGCTGCATCAAGCTGGCACAAAATTACTTTTTCCAAATCCATCCCTAGTTAATAACCAAAAGTAATAATGGTATTCAGCATGTGTAATATTCCGAGAAGGCAAAATGAGGCAACAGAGGGGAAAAAAGATTAGAGAGTGATTATTATGGAAGGAAGATGAAAAACAGAATCTTGTAACACAACAACGTTTCCGTTGCAACGCCACGTGGAGAGTTCTCCATATCACAAGACAAAATGTGCAGTGCAGGCTGGGAAACACTGAAGACATCTCCTATTGTACTAGGCATGTGGCTATTCTAGTTCATACAGGGTGGCATTTGAGCATTCTCTAAGTTATTCTGAGACATTCTCTTGGGAACAAGAAATGACTTACCTTTAGTGGAAAATGTCTAGTTAATGGAAATGTATTGCTTTGATCTCACCTATGGTTTGTAAAAATAATAAGGCATTTTGCTTATAGAATAGATCAGACTAACCTTAATCCAAATTTACAAGCACACCAAATCCAATTCAATCTATTTTAAAAAGATGAAACACCAAATTAAAAGTCTGAACCCTCAATTGAAAAAAAATAGATTTTTTTTAATCATATAGGCAGGATCCAGTCAGTATATACATTTGTTTTCATTAATAACAGCTGAAACGACCTTGTTATGGGGCTGAATCTGACTGTGACAATTAATAGGGAAAAGGTGAACATGTTCCCTTCCTTTCTTTGCTCCTTGCTTTCTATTTTTATTTTCTTCCTCCCTCCCACCAATTCCTCTCACTTTGTTTTTCCCTTCTTTCTCTTTGCCTGTTTCTCCAACTTCCTTTCTTTCCCTCTTTCTTCCTACAATATATTGCAGAAAGCCTTTATATACTTTACACTAGAGGCCCAGTGCACAAATTTGTGCACAGGTGGGGTCCCTCGGCCTGGCAGGTGATTGGGGCCGATCGGGGCAGTGGGAGGTTGGCTGGGCTGAGGGGCCGCAGGAGGTTGGCTGGCTGGGGAGAGGGCTGTGGGAGGTTGGCCTGCCAGCTGGGGGGAGGGGCTGCAGGAGGTTGGCCATCGGAGCGCACTGACCACCACAAGGCAGCTCCTGTGTTGAGCATCTGCCCCCTGGTGGTCAGTGTGCATCATAGTGATCAGTCAACCAGTCATTGGGTCGTTCAATCACTTAGGCTTTTATATATATAGATTTTCTAGGCAACTAACATACTACCTATATAATAATTCTATATTCTAAATGGTCTCAGATCTAAGAAAGTCATGATCAAGTTAAATGCTTTATCAAAAACTCAAAGATATCCACATGTGTTTATATTTCATATATATATATGATGCAACTATACACACACACACACACACACAGATGAAAGGTGTTTTTCACTGACAATCCTTGCTTTATATATTGGACATATTGGAATATGCAACTGATACCTTGAGTGTCTATTAGGACTCTAAATCTTCTTTCCTTCATGTGGTCAATGTCTTCTCGGTAATTTGAATTTCTACCCAGGTGTTCATGATTGAAATGGGACCATGTTCTTTGACACCACCCTCTTCACTGGCCCCATATCTAATTCTTCTCAGTGCTACTTTTTAAATGTTATTTTTATTGAGTTTATTGGGGTGACATTGGTTAATAAAAATATATAGGTTTAAGGTATACAATTCTGGAACACATCATCTGTACCTTGTATTGTGTACTCACCATTCCAAGTCGTGTCTCTTTCCTTGTCTTTTGAAGCCATCCACTGACTTCTCTCCACCTCCTCTGCCACACATCAGCCAAAGCCACCATCATTACTACTTAGCTAGCAGCTAGACCTGCTGCATGATCTCCTGTGCTCCTTTTTTATCCAGACTTAACCTGATGTTCCATGCAGGACAATCTTCTGCAATAAAAACCATCATGTCCCTTCTCTTTTGGAAGCTCTTCAGGGCACCCATTGCTTTTAGGATACAACAGACATCCTTGTGATGACTACGAGGAAACAGATGATTTGGCATCTGCCCACCTCCCTGGCCTTTCCCTAGGTCAGTGGTCGGAAAACTGCGGCTCGCGAGCCACATGCAGCTCTTTGGCCCCTTGAGTGTGGCTCTTCCACAAAATACCACGTGCAGGCGTGAACGTACAGTGCGAGTGAGACTTCGTGGCCCATGCGCAGAAGTCAGTTTTCGGCCTGGGCGAGTCTATTTTGAAGAAGTACTGTTGATATTTGGCTCTGTTGACTAATGAGTTTGCTGACCACTGCCCTAGGTCATTCACCAGCCCTCATTATATTCAGGCCATGTGGGCGTTCTGTTCTGCGCTGGGCCTTTCTCATTGGCTGCATCCTCTTTGGGGGAAGTGTCCCCATTCTATTCACCTGTCATTCCCTTACTCATCTTCAGGATTCTGTTTAAATTTGACTTCTTCAGTTACGCTTTCTCTGAAAGCCCAGTCTAGTTCACTCCTACGTGTCGGCTTCACGGACACCTGCAAGTTTCCTTTGTACAAATACTTGCATCTCTAATTGAGTATATTGTTCATATCATGCTGAGTCTATCAGCAGAATGAAGGCAAGGAGAAGTCTTGTTCTCTTCTATGTCCAACTTGCCTACTCAGTGCCTAGCACCCAGAGCTTCTCAATAAATATATCGTTAATGAATTTACTGAGTATATGTATTTTCTCTCACCAGACAGATTAGTCATTGCAAAGGTTGGTCTAAAAGAAACTAATTATTGTACAGGAGTGTTTGTGCATAATATCTCCCTTAGGTTGGATTTCCCAGAAATGGATCTGGGACGGGATTTGTATGCAAGTGGTTAATTAAAAAGTGCTCCTAGGAGAGACCAGAAAGGAATTAGGAGGAACAGCATAAAGAAGGTGGGAGGCAAATAAGCAAGGAAGGGATTTCAGGCCAAGTCCCTTCCTCAAAGCCCAGCTTCAGCCGGTCTTGCATGAGATCTATAAAGTGCAAATGATTCCTCAGCTTTGTCCCTTCCTGAGGCCACCGAGCTTGTGGAGATGTGAACTCAGGCACCTCCAGTTCTCTGTGAGTGGATAGAGAGTGATTCACAGAGGAGGGCAGTTCTCCAAAGAAGAACAGAGTGTAGGCAGTTGGTCACAAAGGCAACCATGGCAGAGAAATGGCAAAACACATTTTAACTATAGCTCTGCTGGTAGCTGCCATTGTATATAAATGTTTTTAATATTCCTGGATGATTTTTTAAAGTGATATGAACTGGCATGTCCCTCTGTGGTTAATCACATAAGGTCTGATAAAGTTTTTAAAAAATGTATCCTACCGTCTTGTCCCTTGAAATGTCTTTCCCCTCTTCGAGGGAAAATAATTTTGATTTCCTATAATTCTTTATAAACATTGAAGCAATAGTTTAATACAATATCCTTGAAGACTGTTACCCATAAACTAAGTTCCATTTGTGAGCTCAGAATCAATGCTAGGCCTTAATGGTGCAGATTCAAAGCAATACTCAATTATATTCGTTTAAAATCAACATTTAGGGCTTTGAATGAGTCTGATACACCATGGTTCCTGTGTTTCATCTACCTCTTGATTGAGAAATCCGAAAAGTTCCCTTAAACTTGACTCCCTACCCTAGGGATGAAATGGGTTTAAGTTGACTCAGGGAATATTTCTAATAGATACAATAATACCTTTCTGGTTTGTGTCATTCTGTCCCAATAACAAAAGATAAACTTTCTGAGCAAGAAAATTAAACTCAAAAATAAACTAAGTTAGTTATTCAAAGGATGATTTGAAGATTCCAAAAATTTCATTTCAAATTAATATTAGCTGGCATACACTATAGTATCTGATACCAGGGAACTCTAAGCGTTTTGCATATGTTCAGAACTTAATTACTTTATTTTATTAATGCTGTTATAAAGAAGGAGGTTTATGTGGAGCTTTAAAATCTCATTCGGCATATTACAAGTATAGTATCAGTCTGGGATTTTAGAATAATACTAGAAACCAGGACCTCTGAGAGAGGTATGTCCCAGCCATCAAGTCTAAATGTATTCCCTCATGGTCTTTGAACACATGAACTAAACAATCTGGTTGTTTTCGATGCAACTTTAAGCTGACACAAGATAGTTGTCTGCTTAGAAATAGAAAGTCACTGGATAATAGAACAGGTGAAATCCTGCCAGATAGATATATGGGAAGGAAGGGAGGGAGGGAGAGAGGGAGGAGGAAGGGAAGGAAGGAAGGAAGGAAGGAAGGAAGGAAGGAAGGAAGGAAGGAAGGAAGGGAGGGAGGAAGGGAGGTAGGAGGAAAGAATTGAGAACATCATTTTTAGTATTAGGAATTTACACCTAAAATAATAATGATGATAATTGTTCATATTAGACACTAGACCAGTGGTTCTCAACCTTCTGGCCCTTTAAATACAGTTCCTCATGTTGTGACTCAACCATAAAATTATTTTCGTTGCTACTTCAAAACTGTAATGTTGCTACTGTTATGAATCGTAATGTAAATATCTGATATGCAGGATGGTCTTAGGCGACCCCTGTGAAAGGGTCGTTCGACCACCAAAGGGCTCGCGACCCACAGGTTGAGAACCACTGCACTAGGCTAATAACTGCACTTTCTCTTCCTTTACATTCTCACAGCACCATGTGAGTTATATTACTTGTATTTTAGAAATAAAAAGCTTTAAGTTCAGAAACTTTAAGCAACTTGTCACAGTTCATATAGATACTAACTGTTTGGGACTTGATTTGAGTTGTTTGAATTAAGAATTAAGTCTTGTCTATTATTACATAGTGCCTTTCATATTATAAATTAGGCAACTAAAGAGCCATTTGATTTATAATTTAATTATTATTGCAAATTGCATATCAGTGGAAGATTCATTAAACATTCAGAATAAACCTAAGAACAGTCACTATAATATATTTTTAGGGTTATGAAAGAATCTACAAATAAAATAATACTACTGAAACACAAAATAATTTAACCCTGAAACTAACAATTCATAAAATTGCAATACATTTGAACAATAATTTCATATTTTCAAAATGTTAATAACCTATATGCCATAGGCATCAGTTTCCATTACGATAGCATCATTGTGAAAATATAACTAGTCAATACCTAATTTTAAGATTTATTTTCTTGAGACATCTATAATAATAAAAGCGTAATAGACCAAACATCCTTCCAGACATCCTTCCAAACGACCTTCTGGACGAAACCAGAGTTGTGAGGGAAGCCCGGTCCCGGGTGCCTGCCAATGGCCAGAGGGGGAAGGAAGGCCTATTCTTGCACGAATTTTGTGCATCAGGCCTCTAGTTGTTTATAATGAATAGGTTCATCATAGTCACCCCAAACTTATCTAATTAAAGGCATTGTTCTTCTTTCATAATTTTCCCATAGAAATAGGAATAGCATTCTGACTCAATGTAAATGTAAAGATACATATTGCTTTAAACATATAAAGAATTATAGGTCTATTTTTGTTCATCACTTAATTTTGTTCAAAAATAGATCCAGAGACATAGAAGCATAGAACAAACTATTCAAACCTCAGAGGGAAGGTGGGTAGGTGGGTGGGTTAGAAGAGATCAATCAATGAACTTGTGTGCATACATGCATAACCCTTGGACACAGTCAATAGGGTAAGGAAGGCCTGGGGTGGGAGGCAGGGGTGGACTAGAAGTCAATGGGGGGAAAGGGAGACATCTGTAATACTTTCAACAATAAAGTTTTAAAAACAGAATTACAGAAAAATTTTAAATTCTAAATGATAATTAAGGCCATACATTGAAACAGTTAGATGTGCTACTTTGTTTCATAGAATACCATCTTCACTAAGGATAAAAATGGATTGTTTAAATGACTTTCTGCCATGTATTTTTTCAAAAAGAACATTTACATAGGCAAAATATTTTTATACTAGTTGCATTTTTAAAATTGAAATGAAAAAAAAATGTCCTTTAAACTTGCCATTCTCCAAAAGCATTATGCTCACTGTTTTGTAACACTTCTGTTCAATACAATGCATTATTTTTTTTAATACACAGACTTTCCTACTGAACTTCCAGTGATATCTGAAAAGCATAATTACAGTTCTGCTATCACACATTAATTTCATTTTTTTTCAAAATATTGCACACAGTTCCAGTAATGCTTCTGGATAATATATGCTTTCTCTGCATCGCATTAATGCAATTGGCTAGCGGCTTTTCCTTGGACTTTGAATTTGTGATTTTAAAAAGGCAAATATAGCAATTAAGAACCCAGAAGAAATCCCTCATCAAATTAGAACCAGCTGACAAATTTGAACCTGAGCTAATTAACTGTGCTCTTAAGAATTTTTCTGAGAAATGAACTCAATTTAAACTTAAATTAATTAAATTAAAATATATTCTAAAATCTGAAAGATCAAAACCCATTAATTTTAGTTTAGCTGGTTCAATCCAGCCAAGTCTTGTGTTCTGATCTGCTGCATGTCTCTCCCCAGTTAATATTACAGAGTGCAGGGATCGTGGCCTAATGAAACTAGAGGCGGTGCTGTCATAACCCAAGCATAAATGAGTGAAGGAACAAAGTCGTTCCTTTCTGTCTAAGGTGGTGTCATTGAATTGAATGAGAAAAATGCCCCTCCTTTCTCAGAATGAGGATTGTTTCCCATTCCAGTCTTCACCAAACTGGTCTTCGTGGCAACTTGACTGGTATATAAAACTAAGGACATTTGGGGGCTGTACTTTTTTATTGATGTTACAAACTTCCTCTTCAGACACACACTTTTTTTGGTCTGGTCCTTTTCTCCCCATATACGTTTTAGCCTTGCCACTGTCTGACATAGGATGGGGGTGGGATGGGAAACAGCAACCTATTTTATTCAATTTTTAAATTTATTATTATATGAAGATTTTAAAAGTTGAGGAAGAAAATATTAATAAAATGTCAAAAACCAAATCTGTTTAACAAGAGATTTACAGGGAGATAAAAGCCAGCACTAGGCAGATTAGTGAGAATTTAAATCACCAGTCACAAGTTCCTTTACGTAGTCAAAGGGCTTCAGGGGAGATACTATGGAAGAATGGTTATTCCACCTGCACCTCATAGTAACCTCATTATTGATGGGGTAAAGGTAAGCCACCATTTTCCAGGACAGCACTGTTTCTGCCTGCTATTCTGGGAAACAGTAACTATTAGCAGTGCCTTGGTTTGGACATAATATCATATAGGTGCTTAATTATAGGATCCCTTTTTTTATGGCAGGGGTACCAATATTTAGAGAAGTCTGTTCAGTTGCATGAAAGTCATATATTTTGAATTCCAAAAAAAAAAAATTGGAAAAGTCATAAGATGCTCAGAAAGACAGAAATAAGCTAAGACCACTAGACTAAACTGAGTGTCTCTTGATGACACGGAGAATTCCACTTCTTTACAGTTTTTCAAAAACTCTCACTACACGGAGGGGAGGTTTGAACACACCTCTGCAGGTGGAAGGGCTGGCCTCAGGAATCCAGTGCCAGGGTCCACAGAGCAAAGTAAGAGAACCTGGTTCTAGTGATGTTCAATTTTATCTCTCCTTTTCCATTACTCTTTGTGCATGTTTTGCATTGTATATAATGTAAAAGTTCAATAGCATTTAATAGAATTTAAATACAAAAAAAACATGTTGAAGGTACAATCATGAAAACTATACTGATGGGACAAACAAATTGGTTTTGACAATGCTCACCTACCACGTGCTGACCTTTTATCAAACACTGGCAGGACTCCAGACAATAAGCCTCCCTGAGAAAGATAAATATCACATGATCTCACTCATTTACGGAATATAATGAACAACATAAACTGATAAACAAAAAGAGAACCAGAGTCATAGAAGCATCGAACGGACTGTCCAACCTATGAGGGAAGGTGGGGGGTGAGGGGTTAAGAGATCAAGCAAAGGACTTGTATGCATGGATATGAATATAACCATGGACACTCCTTTCTCAGAATGAGGATTGTTTCCCATTCCAGTCTTCACCAAACTGGTCTTCGTGGCAACTTGACTGGTATATAAAACTAAGGACATTTGGGGGCTGTACTTTTTTATTGATGTTACAAACTTCCTCTTCAGACACACACTTTTTTTGGTCTGGTCCTTTTCTCCCCATATACGTTTTAGCCTTGCCACTGTCTGACATAGGATGGGGGTGGGATGGGAAACAGCAACCTATTTTATTCAATTTTTAAATTTATTATTATATGAAGATTTTAAAAGTTGAGGAAGAAAATATTAATAAAATGTCAAAAACCAAATCTGTTTAACAAGAGATTTACAGGGAGATAAAAGCCAGCACTAGGCAGATTAGTGAGAATTTAAATCACCAGTCACAAGTTCCTTTACGTAGTCAAAGGGCTTCAGGGGAGATACTATGGAAGAATGGTTATTCCACCTGCACCTCATAGTAACCTCATTATTGATGGGGTAAAGGTAAGCCACCATTTTCCAGGACAGCACTGTTTCTGCCTGCTATTCTGGGAAACAGTAACTATTAGCAGTGCCTTGGTTTGGACATAATATCATATAGGTGCTTAATTATAGGATCCCTTTTTTTATGGCAGGGGTACCAATATTTAGAGAAGTCTGTTCAGTTGCATGAAAGTCATATATTTTGAATTCCAAAAAAAAAAATTGGAAAAGTCATAAGATGCTCAGAAAGACAGAAATAAGCTAAGACCACTAGACTAAACTGAGTGTCTCTTGATGACACGGAGAATTCCACTTCTTTACAGTTTTTCAAAAACTCTCACTACACGGAGGGGAGGTTTGAACACACCTCTGCAGGTGGAAGGGCTGGCCTCAGGAATCCAGTGCCAGGGTCCACAGAGCAAAGTAAGAGAACCTGGTTCTAGTGATGTTCAATTTTATCTCTCCTTTTCCATTACTCTTTGTGCATGTTTTGCATTGTATATAATGTAAAAGTTCAATAGCATTTAATAGAATTTAAATACAAAAAAAAACATGTTGAAGGTATAATCATGAAAACTATACTGATGGGACAAACAAATTGGTTTTGACAATGCTCACCTACCACGTGCTGACCTTTTATCAAACACTGGCAGGACTCCAGACAATAAGCCTCCCTGAGAAAGATAAATATCACATGATCTCACTCATTTACGGAATATAATGAACAACATAAACTGATAAACAAAAAGAGAACCAGAGTCATAGAAGCATCGAACGGACTGTCCAACCTATGAGGGAAGGTGGGGGGTGAGGGGTTAAGAGATCAAGCAAAGGACTTGTATGCATGGATATGAATATAACCATGGACA
>NW_005371677.1:1597464-1599200 GCF_000412655.1 Myotis brandtii
GATGAGGGCATGTGCTGGGGGGTGGGGGCAGTTGGAAAGTGGTCAATGGGGGAGAAAGGAGACTTATGTAATATTTTAAACAATAAATAATTTAAATTAAAAAAAAAGGACTACAGACACCAAGAGAGCATAACCTGTCCCTAGTCTACTATTTAAAGACCCCAAGACAGTACCTGGAACATTTGACTATGTTATATTATCATCAGTAATATCCTATATAATAAAAGGCCAGCCACCATAAGCGTAACGACCGGAATGACCAGAGACCAGAACCACCACAGCCCCTCGCTGGGCTGGATCTGCTCCCAAGCAAGCGGTTAGGGGTGATCAGGCAGGCAGGCAGAGTGGTTAGGGGTGATCAGGTAGGCAGACGGCTTCTCACAGGGCTGGCCCCACCCCCTAGCACAGAAAGAGGGAGTCCTCGGCTACCAGCGGCGACTCTGTGGCAGGTGTGGCTGGCCAGTGATTGCCCCGCAGAGGGAGGCCCAGGCCAGTCAAGCCATTGCACCCCATGCCTGTTGCCTGCAGAGGGAGGCCACCGGTGGTGGGGGTGGGGAAGCTCTGCACAGATGGCAAGCAGTGGCAGTGGTGGGGGTGGGACCAGCTGCCTGCAGCTGGGGGAAAGAAAGCCCTGAGAGGCGCTGATCTCAGGCCAGGGCTAGGGACCCTACCCGAGGGGTCCTGGATTGTGAGAGGGTGCAGGCCAGGCTGAGGGCCCCCTCTGAGTGCACAAATTTTCGTGCACCAGGCCCCTAGTAATTCTATAAAAGGTAGTGTCATATCTACCTTTTCTTTCATTGTTTATGTTTGGTGTTATATCTAATATCTTAGTTAAAAGTAACTGAAGTTAAGTTTCCTATGCAACAAAAGTCAAATGTTATTCTCATGATTTAGAGAAAGGTTAAAATTAGAAAATTTAAAAGGGCAACATTGCTTAGACATTAAAGTGCTTAAAAAGTCATTAGGAGAATAACTAAAATTATGACAAAGGTCATTAATATGTAACATTACATTAGCTCATGCAACAATGCTGTTTCAGTTACTCTGTTAAGGATTTAGCATACTCTATTTTTAAAGTGTAATGAGATGGAAAATACTACAACTTTAATGTTAAAGTATTCTAAATTCCTGGGCATCTTAAATTTAGAGTCAGAATATATAATATACACTAGAGGCCTGGTGCACAAATTTTTGAATGTTAAAGCATTCTAAATTCCTGGGCATCTTAAATTTAGAGTCAGAATATATAATATACACTAGAGGCCTGGTGCACAAATTTTTGTATGGGTGGGGGGGGATGAGGAGAGGGACCACAGGAGGTTGGCTGCCAGCCCCAAGGAGGTAGCTGGCCCTTGGCCCCCCTGGGAAAGTGGCTGTGTCTGCAGCCACCCAATTCCTGGTTCCCCACCTCAGCCCGGGCCCGAAGGCCCTGGCAAGGTTGGGAGAGGAGGCGAACGTCGCCGGGCCAGGCACAAAAGGAATGGACGCCAGACACTGCCGCCAGACACTGCCCTGCACACCACAAAGTTCCCCGCCTCCCCACTTCCTCCTTCCCTCACCGCTGCCTGCAGCACCACCGCGATGGGCCAGCAGCTCCCAGGGAAGGGAGAGGACCAGAGCAAGACAAACCCTTTTGTTGAGGGCTGACTTTCAATAGATTGCAGCGGGGGAGCTGCTCTGCTACCTACAAAACCCCAACCCAGAAGCAGGTCTCTACGAATGGTTTAGCACCAGGA
>NW_005371677.1:1599652-1640004 GCF_000412655.1 Myotis brandtii
TGTTTGGTGTTATATCTAATATCTTAGTTAAAAGTAACTGAAGTTAAGTTTCCTATGCAACAAAAGTCAAATGTTATTCTCATGATTTAGCGAAAGGTTAAAATTAGAAAATTTAAAAGGGCAACATTGCTTAGACATTAAAGTGCTTAAAAAGTCATTAGGAGAATAACTAAAATTATGACAAAGGTCATTAATATGTAACATTACATTAGCTCATGCAACAATGCTGTTTCAGTTACTCTGTTAAGGATTTAGCATACTCTATTTTTAAAGTGTAATGAGATGGAAAATACTACAACTTTAATGTTAAAGTATTCTAAATTCCTGGGCATCTTAAATTTAGAGTCAGATTATATAATATACACTAGAGGCCTGGTGCACAAATTTTTGCACAGGTAGGGGGGGATGAGGAGAGGGACCACAGGAGGTTGACTGCCAGCCCCAAGGAGGTAGCTGGCCCTTGGCCCCCCTGGGAAAGTGGCTGTGTCTGCAGCCACCCAATTCCTGGTTCCCCACCTCAGCCCGGGCCCGAAGGCCCTGGCAAGGTTGGGAGAGGAGGCGAACGTCGCCGGGCCAGGCACAAAAGGAATGGACGCCAGACACTGCCGCCAGACACTGCCCTGCACACCACAAAGTTCCCCGCCTCCCCACTTCCTCCTTCCCTCACCGCTGCCTGCAGCACCACCGCGATGGGCCAGCAGCTCCCAGGGAAGGGAGAGGACCAGAGCAAGACAAACCCTTTTGTTGAGGGCTGACTTTCAATAGATTGCAGCGGGGGAGCTGCTCTGCTACCTACAAAACCCCAACCCAGAAGCAGGTCTCTACGAATGGTTTAGCACCAGGAGCCAATGGGAGCTGGCTGGCTGGGGGAAGGGGCCATGGGAGGTTGGCTGTGGTAGTGCACTCACCACCAGAGGACAGCTCCTGCATTGAGCATCTGCCCGCTGGTGGTCAGTGCGTGTCATAGCGACTGGTCAACCAGTCATTCCGGCCGTTCGGTTGTAATGGTCGCTTAGGGTTTTATATATATGGATAGTGCCTTTACTAACATACCTTTCAAAATGAGAATTCTTCACTCTTTGGAATAGATACTGAGGCAGTAGTGTTCATGTATATTGAGTTCCTGACTCTCTATATATGAAGAAACTGCAAATTTGCCACATTTGGTGCATGGCAATTTTTCAACACGTAAAGTTTCTATTTTTACTCAAAGGAATATAAAGTGTAACTCGAACACTTTAACTACAGATATGGTTTTTACTGACAATTTATCAGACGGAATTTCTTTTAACATCAACAGAAAACTAGCACCCAGAAGAGAGACCATAAGTGCATAATAATGCATTCTCTATTGCCAATTTCATACCAAATACTGAAAACAAAGCAAATAAAATCACATGAAACCATCTTTAAGAACCCATAATTTAGTGCCTACTACAACAGGATGGGTTTATATAGTTACAAAATTAAACCTAAGTATAATTTTCATAGTCTGTGCAGGAATTCTTCCTGTGAAAGAAGCAAAGCCCTGAGAGGACCTCTATATGGACTTTGAGGGGAAATAAGTCAAATGCCTTATGACAGCCTATGTTATTGATCATAGGAGTTCAAATCCTAAAGGCTACAGAAAAATATGTTTGATTTTTTGCTTTAATGTAAAATTGAATAAAAGTACTACAAATAATTTATACCCATTTCAAAACTGTTTTACCTTTCTTTCAAAGGTCTGAACATATTTTTTAAAAATCCCAAGAACTTTCCTCAAGAAAATATAAGCCCATACAAAATTGTTTAAATGATTACAATAAAATATATCATTTTTTACTCAAATTGCCATTATTATAATTAGTTAAGGTAAAAAATTGTTAACACAATTGATAGTGTATGGTGCTATAGTAAATATGGCATTTTAAAAACAGAAATGTGTACAGATGGAGAAGAAAAAAAAGGAATGATTTTTATCTTCCTGAACTTATTTGTGTTTTGCTATGACCAAAGCTTGTCAATAGAAACTGGTTTAATTATGTACTAAGAGCATAAATTGCATAATGAGCCTGAAGTCTATGATGTCTGCAGAGACAAATATCCATTGACAACTCGGTAAATACTAATTTCCTGGATTCCAAAACATACTTTTAATTAAATATTTTTCAGAAAAAACAAAGAAGCAAAAAGTGCTGTGATTATGCACATATTTACCACAGTAAGCTACAAGAATGTAAAAATGTTGAAAAGTGGTGAGCTTTGAATTGTGGAAATATGGCACATCTTTATATATTTACTTGGGTCTCTGCTTTTTAGAAGACTCATATATAATGCTGTAGGTTTGCATAGAGAAATAGACTTTCCTTCTTTTCTGATGTGAACAGTATAATTTTGTGAACAGTAATTTTGATTTCCTGTTATTCTGTTCAAGTCAAACCAAGAGATATGGGCTTGGATTCTGGGCTGCCACTGAGTGAGTGACCTTCCCTGATGAGTCACTTGCCTTTTCTGACTTTCAGTTTGTCGCCTGCACTAAAGGGGCTGTACAATTCCAGTCTTATTCTCAGATCAGTTGAAAGAGTGGAGGTGACAGGATTTGGGGCTAGTTTCATTCCTCAGGGGGAGGAAATAGTGTCATTTTTTGAGGGAATCATGGCAGGCAAAGCATTGTGTTGGGCAGTGATGGAACTCATGGTCAAGGTAAGCAGTGGGTGATGAGGGACTACGTTGGGGCTGTCAGAGTAGGCAACTGGGGCACAGAGAGGGAGCAGGCACAGAAGAAGGTAAAGGAAAGGAGGTGTACACTCTGAATGAAGTAAGCATTCAGCCAGCAGGAGGGGTGGCTAAGTAATAGCAGTTCCCAAGCCAGAATTATTCACTGCTGCTGGGCAGAGAATAGGATGTGTAATATTATAGCAAGGACCCAGGGTGGACCTGCTAGCAACCTCTAATTCTAAAATGCATTCTTTCCATAATTGCAAATGAAAATAAAATTGTCAGAAACCCAATCAGCTCATTTCAAGGGTAACTCCTAGGATACAAAACATGTAATTTGTGATATGATTTCTAATGAACAAAACAAAAACCAGATATGTTGTCTTTGGGGAAGAGAGTATAACACTGTCTTTGTGGTAAGATTTGAATTACCCAGTCTTAATGTTGTTGTTGTGTAGAGTAAATAAGATAATATACTTAAACTAGAAGCCCGGTGCACGAAATTCGTGCACTTGGTAGTGGTCCCTTAGCCCAGCCTGTGCCCTCTCACAGTCCAGGAGCCCTCAGGGGATGTCTGACTGCCACGGAGGTGAGAGAAGCTCCCGCCACCACCACTGTGCTAGCCAGCCATGAGCCCTGTTTCTGGCTGAGCGGCACTCCCCCTGTGGGAGTGCACTGATCACCGGGGGCAGCTCCTGCGTTGAGCATCTGCTCCCTAGGGGGTCAGTGCGCATCATAGTGACCTGTCGTTCCGCCATTTGGTTGATTTGCATATTAGCCTTTTATTATATAGGATGATTTAGCACAATGCTCAGTACATATTGTGTTTTAAAAATGCTTTAATTAATTTTATTGGTTAATAAGATTATATAGGCTTCAAGTATACATTTTTATAATATATCATCTGTATATTGCATTGCGTGCCCATCACCGAAAATGAAATCTTATACTCCCTTATCCCCTTCCCTCTGGTAACCACCATATTGTTGTCTGTGTCTATGAGCATTGGCTTGTTTTTCTTGTTTATTAATTTGTTGCTTTCAGTTTTATACCCTACATATGAGTGAAATCAACTGGTTCTTGACATTTTCTGACTTATTTTGCTTAGCATAATATTCTCGAGATCCATCCACGTTATTATAAATGGAAGTATTTTATCTTTTCTTGTGGCTGAGTAGTATTCCATTGTATACGCGTACCACATCTTCTTTATCCAGTCATCTATTGAGGGAAACTGGTTGTTTCTATGTCTTGGACATCATGAATAATGTGGCAGTGAACATGGGGTTCACTTTTCTTGCAAATAAGTGTTTTCAAATTTTTCAGATAGATACCTGGAAACGGGGTTGCTGTGTCATATGGTAACTCTATTCTTAATTTTTGAGGAACCACCAGACTGTTTTCCATAGGGCTGTACCAGTTTGCATTCCCACCAGCAGTGAATGAGGGTGCCTTTTTCTCCACAAGTTCTCCAACACTTGTTATTACTGGTCTTATTCTAATAGGTGTAAGGTGGTATCTCATTGTAGTTTTGATTTGCATTTCCCTAATAGCTAGTAAACTTGAACATTCTTTCACATATCTGTTGGCCATTTGTCTGTCTTCTTGGGAGAAGTGTGTATTCAGGTTCTCTGCCCATTTTTTAATTGCATTGTTTGTTTGTTTGGTATTGAGTTAAATGAGTTCTTTATATGTTTTGCATGTAATGTTATTTTTGGTTAGAACAGTTAGAAAAGTGAGGTTGATAAAAGATTATGTTTGAAAGTTTTGGAGATCACCAGAGATAGCAAGGATTCGAGGTACTAAGAGTCAAGAGAGAAGAAAACCCCAGGACGGTGGGACAAACATTTGATACCAAGGAATACAAAGAAGCAGAACAATAAAACTTATGATGAGGAGAAAAATCAATACATTGAAACTGAATCAAAACTAACATAGATATTAGCCTTTGCAAAGACGTTAAGAGTAATTTCTGTATCCCATATGATCAAATAGTTAAGTAGAGATGTGCATAGTATTAAAAAATTCAACCAAGTCTCTAGAAATGAAAACTGGAGTGTCTGAGATCAAGCATATAACCAAATACCTGTATTAAATCCCTATTTAAAAAATGCTAATTACCTGTACTAAATCATTTACTACAGCTTCCACCTTAAGAAATGAGAAAAAGATGAACAAATATAACTGTAAGTAATCAAAAGTCAGGCAGTAATAAAATCAGAAAAGATATTAATGAAGTAGAAAGCCAAACAAGAGAGAAAAATCAATAAAAAATATAGTTCTTTGAGATCAATTGATAAACGCTTAGCTAGACCAATAAGAACAAAAAGATAAAAGACATAAATTACTGATATCATGAGTAACAACAGTGACATTTATACAGATTCTTCAGATATTAGAGGAAAATGAAATATTATGAAAAATGTTTTAATGTTGATAAATTTTAAAACTTAGATAAAAGGGGAGAAAATGTTGAAAGACAAGAACTACCAAAGTTCATTCAAGAAGAATTAGATAACCTGTACAGCCTTATATCCATTAAATTAATTGTTAAAACCCTTTTCAAACAAACCAACAAAAATAACATAAGGTCCAGGTGATTTCTGAAGGAAACACACCTACCAGTCAAGGATAAAAAGCTACCAATTCTATGAAAACTCAGAAAAATTGAAGAAGAGGGAGTACTTTCTAATTCATTTTATGAGTCCAGCTTTACCTTGGTCTCAAAACCAAAGACATTTACAAGTACTAACAACTATCCTCCAGGAACATCAATGCAAAAATTCTCAACAAAATTTGGGGAAATGTAATGTATAAAATGATGGTCTTTGAATGGATGATACTCATTCATTTTTAATTGCCTCCATTTTAGGTCAGGAGATAACTCTTTGTGGGTCTCTTTTGCTTCTGAATGTCTTGTGAGTGAGGCATGACAGTTCGTTCAGGAATATCTTTTCAAGGGTATAGCACACAGTCCAGGAAGACACACAGAGTGTCTCTCTTTGGGTCAAAGGTCGAGTTTGCTTACCTTGACAAGACTCCATAGTTTCTATCTTTGGAGCCACAGGGAAGATTTGCTTACTCATCAGTATAAGAAATACATTGTCTCCCTCCATGTTAAATATCAGGCGGGTTTACCAACCAGGAGAAAAGATACAGTCTTCTAAATTCAGTCACGTCCTCCAATAACATGATCCTCAGTGTGTTCCATGTCATGTGGTCCTCTTTGCTTTGCACTGTGGGAACTGAGACTTGGGGAACTGGTACTGATACTCTTGTCCTCAGTTGTGATAAACTACTCTTCGTTTCTGATCCAGGAGTCTCGTGACTGCTACCTGTACCCATGGAACATGGCGGGTTAGTTAGTAATATCTCGGACCATTCACAGTTCTTGGCACCTCTTTCCATCAAAATAGGTGCAATCCCTTTGCAAGCTTGGGGGCCTCCATTAGAGATAAGACCCTCCGACCAAGGTCTTCATAAGCTCTTCTTTATATTTAAATCCCTGGAAAGCTGTTTGCCATTAAGATTTTTAGAGCTTTAATGTTTAATAGAGAAATTCTGTGGAGCATATCCTTATAATATGTAATTTTTATTTTTCTATCTGAAAATGTCCATAAGATACTTCCTTAAAACTTTTTGACATTTTTAGAAAGTGTCTTACAATCATACATTTTTAAAATGTGCTATAAAAATAAAAATTAATAAAGGTGAATATGTGCACCTGAAACTCCAAAGAAACAAGTGTCAAAGTTACAGAAGGGTATTTGCACCTTTATACACTGGTGATGCCACTTTATAACAGTTAGAACCATGCAATACATACGTATGTACTTGTGTAGTAAATGTATAAAGCAATAAATAGAAAATGATAGTCCAGCTCTGTTTTAAAAAGATATATTGTAGAAATGTAGAGGATGGATTAAATAAGAGAGATGACTAAAACAGAGCTGGAGAAGAAGTATTGAGTAAAAGGCTGTTCTACTAGAAACATTTGATGAGAAGGAGTTTAATGAGAACATATTCAATGAGAAGAAAAAGAGAAGGAAGACTAATAAAATATTTCAGCAGGAGATCAATAGGACCTGTTAATCCATTTGAAATGGGAGGCAAGGAGAGAGGTAATGTATATGTATGAAATATATACGTTTTATATGCCCAGCACTCTGCCAGGTGTTTTACATATGCTATGCAATTTAATCCCTGATAATAGCCTTGTGTGATACACATATTTATTTCTATTTTAAAAATGGAAAAAATGAGACTCTTGCAGGTTATTTAATTTGCCGAAGGTCAAATGGCAAGGAAATGGAGATGCCCTATTTGGAGCCAGGTGTGTTTGATTCAAAGGTCATGCTCTTTTCATTTCAGAATGAATCCTAATACATCACATAGCATTTGAATGTTGTTGCTTTGGTGAACGGCGATGCCATTAACTGAAATAGGGAATTCAGAAAAGTAGCATGTTAGACATGTTATAACTCTGAGAACTTAAGGTCTTGGAAAAAGTGAAAAATAAAGATGCAGTCCTGTGCTATTCAATATAATAGTCCCTGGCCTCGTGTGGCTGTTTAAATTTATATTAAGTAAAATTAAAAACCCAGCTCTTTCATCACAATAGCTACATTTCAACACTTTACTAGCCACATGTAGACAATAGCTGCCATGTTGGAGAGCAGAGCTGCATAGTATTTCCATCTTCATAGAGAAGTATATTGAATCATGTTGGTCTGGAGCTTGAATTCAGCAGTTATCATTATATGAGACTGGAATGTATTATTAAAAACAATAGACCTGATAAGATATCTCCTATCTATTATTTATAAGTTCTTGTCTATAACTTTGCACACATTATCCTATTTGATCTTCATTAAAATCCTACGGAGTCAACACAATCACTGTCTTCGTTTAACACTGGAGTACAAGTTACCCAGCAGTAATGAGAGCCTTGGAATGCAAGCACAGGGGTCTGGTACCAGGTCTTAACCACATTATGGTGGTGAATACAAAGAACAAATGTGAAGAAGGTGAAAGAATCCTAAGGCTACATGAACTTTCAACAAAAGAATTTAGAAATGAAGAACCTATATAACAGATTTAAGATCCAATGTTCAACAATGTACATATAGTTCATTATACTGTATTATGCACTCAAATATTTGTTATGAGGATACATTTTGGGTTTTGTGACTTTTACCACAACAAAAAAGCAAATCTACCTTTTCTTCTCAAAAATAAAACCTCTTCCACTTATTTCTAAAGAAAATCAATATTCATTCACTTTTACAAGATAAAAATAGTCAAACTATTCAATTTAATCTTCAATTATTCTTAACATTCTAGAAACAAGTTTCAAAGTTAATTAGATGGCCTTTAACATTTTCATATCTAGGAAGTAAAAATCTCTCTATATTTTATACATATGTCTTAACTTACTAATAACATTTATTGATAGTTTTGTTATATTTATGAGTGAATTATATTTTTAGTATACTAGGTAAAGTCATATTTAAAACTAGCAAATGAAAATTCCATTCAACATCATAGCCTTTTAAGTCCACCAATACAATATTTCATAAGTACATCATCTGCCATTTAATAAACCAAATAAAAACTACTGAGACTTTTTCACTTTAAAATTATAAATCAATACTTTTCACCACCAAGGTAAGTGCAAGATTTCTCACATTCCCCTGTTTTCCTTCCACCGGCCACAAACCCCCACAACCAAGTCCAGGAATTGATCAGAATCAACTATGCAGGGACTGTCACCTTCCAAGGATGAACGGAATTACAGGAATTACGGAAGTTGGAGGAAACTGATGGCAGTTGGTAGGAGATGAGTTTTCAGAGTGAGTGAGAACTCCGTGCCGGGAAGCACCAACCCCTTTCTTGTCCACCACAGCCCAGGCAGCAGGGCAAGAGGACCCTCTGTTTGCTTTCCTTGCCACGTGAAGAACTGTGACTTCTTCACACAACAGGGGGATGAGGAGCAACCATCCTAGCCTGAAAGTCCTTGTGGCAGGTGCTGGCAGGATGAGGCCCAAGAGCAAACCCGATGTTTGTCCTGTGTTTCCATTCCTTACAACACCCGTAGATAGGCCGTTCTCTCATTGGAGGGCCCCATTGTGGATTCAGGTTTCACTTAGGAGCAATATTATTTAGACTTCTAGCTTTGAAAAGAAAAGTGTGCTCCCCTAACTACATGTCCAGCTTAAGTTCACATCACAGTTTGGGTTTCCTAGATAATACTAAAGGCTTAGTTTATTTCTTTGGTATAATTCTGAAGGTAGAAATGGATATACCAAGGATAGAATCAGGTATTCTGGGGTACCCTGCTCAAGGTCAAAATCATATTCTTCTTCTTTAATATAACTCCAGAATTGTGTGACAGACTAGAAAAGTCACACCAGACTCAATTATGCAGCAGTTCATATCCCATTCCCCTCATGTGGCAGGAGGTGCTTGACTAAAGCCATTTCAGTCACTTTGGAATGCCATACGTTAGCATAGAAAATTCAGAATAAAACGTCAGTATGAAAGGGTATTATCATTACAGGGAATATAAAATGGAGGTCAATGTTTGGTATTAAACAATTGCCCAATTATGATGCCAGAAATCTATTTTAATACATCAGGGTGAGTTTATTAATAGGGAGGGTTAGCCAGGCCTATGTGACCCAATGGTTGAGCATCAACCTATGAACCAGGAGGTCACAGTTCAATTCACAGACAGAACACATGCCTGGTTGCCGGCTTGATCCTCATTAGGAAGGATGCAGGAAGCAGCCAATCAATGATTCTCTCTCATCATTGATATTTCCATCTCTCTCTCCCTCTCCCTTCCTCTCTGAAATCAATGAAAAAATATGTTTTTAAAAAATAGGGGAAATTAAGTCACAATTACTTTGGAAACTGATGACCTTTAATAGATATTTCAAAGACTAATAGTAGGTTTTAGGAAGTGTTATGGGAAACGATAAAGGGTATGTGGATAAAGTTTGAGATGTGAGTGAGAGATGAATAATTAATAAATGAGATCTGTCTAGCCTTCATAGGTATTGCTGTCCAAAGTAGAAGTGCAAGAGTGAAGAAATACTGGATTCTGTGTTGGAAGTTTGCAATAGATGAGATTCATTTTAATCTTGATCTTCCAGGGGGGACATTTATATGGTTTTGTTTGATCATATGCACACACTTACATGCATACACACACTATCATTTCCAAATGAAATTTGGTGTTTGGATACCAAATAAAATTTTCTACTGGATAAAAAATAACAACAGAGTATGAATATATGCATTAAACACAGGAAAGAGAGTCCCTTAATGAACCTAGAGCCAGATCATGCCTCAGGGGTCTAATGATTAGAAGTGATCTAGTTGAACCATTTTATTCCATAGATGAGATCTATGATTTAGGGAAGTATATAGCCTGTCAAAAAATCCTACAGACGTTGGTTGCTCTTTAAGCCTGGGTGCTTGTGTAACACTTTAAAGGAGAATCTCAGGACAATGTAAGAAAAAGTAGTGAGTGATTGTTTTGTTCTAGAAATAAGAATTTCCTGAACTACTTAGTATGTGAATGTTGACAATAAATATTTTTATAACTAATCATTATAACTATGTTTTTAAATTCAGAAAAAATTACTGGTTTTAGATAGGACTTTAAATGTATTTTGGTATATTTACATTTATATAGGAATGATAAGCAAAATAAAATAAATAGAAACCAACATAAAACAAATCTTCAATTTGATAGCCACCTGTATTAGAAGAAGATATTGGCATAATATTCTGCTTGCATAATCTTCAGACACTCTTTGATCCCAGAAATTAATGTAAGATTCCCTGAATTAGGTCTATCTCTGACTTACAAATGTATCAGTAATTTCAAAGATGTATAGAAAAGATAATACAAATTATTCTGTTGATATCAACTTAGAATTTTGTTTTTCTTCTACATTAATATTCCTCCCAATTAAAACTAATTTTTTTATAATTAATCATTACTGCATAAAGTTTTTGGTTCTTCCAAAAACCAATGTTGTTGCAAATTACATTAAGCCTGATAACATGTTCTTGGCCCTGCATTTCAGGACATAGAAAACCATAACTTGTTTCATTTCAGATTCTATGTGTTTCTCTATGATCCACAAGCCAACAAGTTTATCTTGAACTTGAGTATTTTCTAGTAGATATTTAAAATATATTTTTTAAATTTTTATAATCTTGGATTTTATGCTTTACACCTTAAGATGAATATGCATTAATTTGGTTGTGAGGTAGGATCCATCTTTTGTCCTAGCCTTTGCAGTAAGGTTTTCCTATGCTAAGCAGAAGTGATTAGGTAAGTTCCTAATTAACAATTTGATCTCTAGAGAGAAGAATAAGAAACTCAAAAGACTTCAGCTGTATGCACCAAACTTAAATATGCAGCCGCTTCCAAGAGTTCAGGTACACCTAACTCCAGGTGATGATGGCATGTATACATGTGTATGTTACTAAATTGATGGTTTTCTAGGGAATCGGATGACATTACAACAAAACTTACATATACTCAGTCAATGTGGAAAAGATGAGATCCGAACTTGAATTTAGCTTTTACATATGTAATAGTTGCTTTACATTGTTATCTCATTTACTATAGTACTCCGTGGATACACATTTAATCACTACTCACAGTGATATTTTAGTAGTTAAACTTAGTAGCATCTGAATGATTTTTTTGTTTTCTTTAAAGTCTCCATCTATACATCTGGACAAAATATCCTAACTATATAGCCCGAGACCCAGTGAAAGGAGCGAAGTCAGTTTGAAGCCAAAATAAGTACTTAAATCATTCAACCATTTATCATTAGATGACACATATCACACCTCATATGGAGACAATAATTCTGACCTATCCCAGGAAATTGTGAGGACAAGCCTAAAGAATAGGACGGCATGCTTACACAATATGGAGCAGCTCCACAGACATATATATATATGAAACCAGACGAGTATGTCTACGTGTAGCCTTCAATTTCCAAGTCTTCCTGTCCTCTTCGATGATTGGCCTAAAATGTAGGCTCAGACTCAGAAAATAATAGAGCAGTGTAGGGTAGCACAATTAGATTGTAAGTAGAACCACGTTCCGAATAGGAAGCAGATGCATCCTCAGAGAAAAACAAAAAGAATGTGAACTCTTGTCAGCAGCCAATGAATCAATCGCTTTCTTCTTACAAGGGTTATGTTAAAATTGTATCTACCCTAGTTGGCAAATACTAAATTTGAAGAGCCTGTGAGCTTACATGGCATACTTTTAGACAATTCTAAGAGAAGATTTTTTTTCCTCTAAAGAGACTAATAATTATTTTGCAAATATGCTGCTGGGCTCGAAACAAAATATTTTTGTTTTTTTTTTCTCGAGAGCCGGTTCCAGGCAGTAACCCAAGTGCACTTAAAAGTAGCACCCCCCTCCCCAGATAATTTTCATTTGGGGGCTGCTAGAGGCTAATTTATATATATTTATCAAGATATAAATAAGGGCACTATTTTTAAGCACATTAACTTGTTTAATCTTGTATCCATTCTGTCCCAACGCAATAGTTAATGGTGGAGTTTTGTCATTGAAAAAATTGTAGCATCTTTTATTTGACTAAAAAAGAACCTGTTTCTAGTTTGATAATGTTTACCAATTGCTGAGAACCACAACTGTGTCCAGCACACCTTCTCCAAAATTGTCTGTTTTGTCAGAACATCCCTATGGGGAAGACATGGTTCTCTCGAAATTACAGATAGAAATACTGAGTCTTGGAAGTGAAGTCATTTGTTCAATGTGGTGATAGCTTATAGGGATTCAAACTCAATTCTATCTGACTCTACAGTCCATATGCATTTATGCGATGTGGCTCAACGATTTGTGTACTCTATTATTTTTAAGAAAAAACAAGTAATATAGTCAATATATTAATCTTAAATATTTTTTCATAATTCTGAATTTTATGTGGAGTTAACCAGACATATTGCTTACAATGACATCCGGCAGAAATGCTTTACGAATAGTTCCTGAATTACTATTGAAAATAATGCATGTGCTCATCTTTTGTCTACTTCCATATCTGAGTAGCTGAGTGCTTGGTTCCTTTATCTGCTTTAGTCAAATGCAGCTAGAACATAGGCGCCTAGACATCTAAAAAGCTTCTTTTGTGCAAAGCAGCATTTCTACGGAGCAGAGTCAAGCTCATGGTCTGATACTTAGCGTGGGCTGGCGGGGGTGAGATTGTCTATGTGATACCATTTAGCTGAAGAGGTTTTCACTTCAAACAAAAATACGTATTTCTTAGGGTAAATGTGTCTCCATTAACAAATGCTTTACCATACTACTCAGCGATTCTGATTCCTCAAGGCTACTTATTAATTATAAGAAGGAAACTCAGACCTTACATTTTACCTAAGCAGAATTTATTTCTTACATGAGCAAAAATTTACTTTAACCTCAAGCACAGAATAACATATTTGAAATATTCACCTAAGGGTAAGATTTTGTCCCACTTCACATTCTTGCTATTTACCTACTGAACCTAAATGCTCAGATGTACATTAAACCATGTGCCATGAAATAGAGAATCCTTTGATAAATACATTTTTTTTTATAAAACTCAGATTTCATTTACTATAACTCCTAAATAGAAGATTATTGAAATTTCATCAGAAAAATCAATGTTCTAACCCCACATGCACCACAAGGCCTGGGGTAGGTCACAGAATTCATCTATTTTGATTTTTTTCATAATTAAAAAAAGGTGGATGGAACCTCCTTCAAGCTGAAATATATTAATTTTCTAGTAGGATAATACAATTGAAATTCAGTGTGTATATGAGGCGACCATATAATACCGATGCAAGTTGGCATCTTTAATTTTTTCAACCTTGCTCCCTCCTTTTCTTCCTTTTGTGCCCAATGCAAATTTTTTTCAACCTTGCTCCTTCCTTTCTTCTGAAATGCTTGTGTAAGTGGCCCCTTACTATGGCACCTGGAAGTATACAGTTGACTTTAAAAGTTGGGTTGGACTTCCTGATCCATCAGGGAAAAAAGTAAAATCTCTTCTGTAGAAAGCACTGTCTTTCTAAATTGTCTTCCTTTGCCACAAAGGCTCACGTGGTGTCTGGACCTGTCATGATGAATCCACTCATCCCCCACACAGTGGATTCACAAGTTTCTTTCTGTTTCTCACAAAAAAAAAGTTATCCTAATAAGGTATTAGGTCAGACATCCTGGCTAATTTATCAAATGGATGATAAATCTAGGCCAAGCAGTATGTATTTATTCCAGCGCTTAACTTGAGAATAAAAGCAAGCGTCCCAACAAAGCTTTTAGAGGATGGCACTCACCCAGCCTTGTGAGGCCATGAAGGTAGCACAGTTTTACTTGCAACTTCGAGAAATAAAAGCCCTGCCTACTTGTTTTCTCCCCAATAAGGAAAGTTGATGATTTGACAGTTATTCTGGCCTTTGAAAATGCGTCTCTATTTCCCTTTTTGCCAGTGAAATAACTATTCTTTTCCAAAACCCAATGGGTCCCCACAGCAAGGTCAGAAGAAGCCCCTTTGCCAGCACGATGAGGGGAGGGGGGAGGTGGGTCTCCATTCTTTTCTCTCAGTCTTTCTCACCTCAACATTCCTGGTTTGACCAGATCTCTTCTCTGAAGGAAAATCCCAGCATCCTTAATTGAATCAGCGGGAACACGTATTTTAGCCCAAGTTTGAATTTGCTGATGTCAGGTGCACAAAGTCAGCGATTGTCCAAGCTGATGCCTCCTAGAATAATGCTTTCTGCCTAATTTTGCCTTATTCTTTTTTTGCTGTTCATTTATTTCTATTTTTTTAAATTGTGTTTCATTTAAGGTTTTTCCAAATCCTATTTGGAGTTAGCAAACATATATTTGGCAAACATGTTTGTGAATGTCATTTCACTCCTTAAGAAAATTAGAATGGTGAATATCCAGAATTTTTTTAGTATCATAGAGTCTTAGTTCTATTAAATGTTAAGTTAATATATATGGAACTATTTTCACTGTTAATTCATATTCCTCTGATTTCTACAATTGTATTAGTCCCCTGACTAATATGCTACCATGTGGTTGTATATAGGTTGTATGTAGTATATATGTGTGCATGTAAGGAATATCTTGACCAGGTGGGATAACTCCAGCTCTGCTTACTGTTCTCTAAACCCCTGCTATACTCATTTTGTCAGATGATTTTATTTCCAAAACCATTCTTATTTTCCTGAAATGCCCTCAAATTGTCCCTATATCCTTGCCTATCACCCACCCATATGGTTTCTCAGATGTAAAGGAGACCCTGCTAAGAGTCACCTTTGCATGTAATAATCGTTGCTGAATTGTCCGATTCCCTATCAATTGCCTACGTTCATTCCTGTATCCTCCATGTCCACTTGCTTCATATCTTCTGTCTGTCCTCCAATTCAAGTCTCTGCATAAGGACATAATCCTTCCTCACAACTTTCCATCTACCACTCTGCCGTATCTCTCTCATTTTTCTCCACCTGTTTTAGTCTGTTAGAGCTGCTGTAACAAAACACCATAAACTGGGTGGCTTATCAGTGACCGAAATTTATTTCTCATGGTTCTGGAGGTGGGGCAATCAAAGAGGAAGAGGCCCACCTATCCCATGTCTGCCTACGGTTGTCAATTCTCTGAATTTGGGTTGGGGACAAACATTCAGACCATACCACCACCTGTGACCTCCTCTTGCTTAATACACATATATTTCTTTACTTCCCCCGCAATCTAGCATCCCCTCCACACACACTTCATTGTATTTCTCTAAAGCTTCCATTTCCAAACCCATTTCTCTCAGTCTTGACGCAATACATAGTGAGAGGTTTAAGACTGGTACTGAACTTTGATAAAAATTAACTTTTTCTTTGATACACTCAGTATATGCTAGAGCTAGGCCAGCAACTCAGCATACCTCCCTAGGTGACCAAAGAAGCATTGGACCAGGAACATAGCAAAGTTCATTCTCTTGTTAACCCAAATTAGTTCAAATATGGCAGTGCTGACAATGGTCCACGAAGATAGCAACCCACACCACGCTATCCAGTGGTGGCCATGGACCTTTACTGTGACACCCACAGGTAGAATAAGGATAGATGCAGGCTGTGGTGGAGTTTGGATGGGTGCTGTGGAGGCACAGGGTATGTAGCAATCAACTCCATCTGCATTGAGTGTGGGAGGAGGCAGGCCCAGGAGGAGCTGGGCCCAAGATGTCAATATTTCAAGATGCTTAGAAATGAGCCAGGTGAAATGTTAAGAGAAAAGAGTGAGATATTCAGACGATTGCTTCTCTAACATGATTGTAAGCATGGGCACTAGAGTGTTCAACACTCCTCATTATCTCCCTGTTACTTCTAAGCACATTACATTCCTAAAACAAGCATAGAGACCACTGACAATGTGGTTTCAACCTGCCTTGTAGACACCCAGTCTCTACAAAATAAATTGCTCATCATTTTCTAGACCAAAAATATCCTTTCTCATTGTGTTTTTTGCTTCCTGGTCTTCTTGTTCATGTAAAATACCCTTTTCGATATGACACATTTTGAAAATATAGTTACCAATTCTTGCCTCTTTACCCCTTCTGGAGTAATTATTTCTGTACTACAATAAGTTTTCTTTATTTTTAAAGGACAGATCACACATTACTGAGTTCTGTGAACATCTGTTTCCATTAATTTTTACCTCACTAGCTTATTAGCATTTCATGGTGAAGGAACACATCTTAGTTTTGTGTTGTGTGTGTGTGTGTGTGTGTGTGTGTGTGTGTGTGTGTCCTTCACAACCTATAGAAACAGTGCTTTTAGCTTTTCAATGAACTGTGGACCAATATATAGTTCAAGCAACAAATGTTCCTAAGAAATACATTTCTGTTTTAAGAAAGCAATTAAAAAATCTGAGCCCTAGAATTCATGATTTTATAAAATTCTTAGTTACCTCATGATTAATCTAACATAGCACTATCCTGAAAACAAACTGGGAAAAGCTAGACTCACTACAAAACGCCAAGGGTTTGCAATGAATCTCAGTATAATTAACTCATATAATTTTTGCAACAGAACACAAAATGTGCCAGGGTGGAAAATATTACTTATCACTCTGGAAGGCAAAGTTCCGTAATACTTGGGGAAATTTTTCTTTCTTTTGAGGGGCCCCAGCGTTTAAAGCAGAGAAGCAAAGGACAGAACGTGACTTGATTTATATTCTACTCAGTACGTTGGGGAATAGATCCTTATGGTCATAGCTAAGAAAGTTAAAAGTTTTGGGTATGGAAGTAATGTATTTTTTAATCCTAGTCATTAATTTCATAGACAATATTTAATCTGTAAAATGTAGGAAGAAGCCCATATTTATACTTAGTGTTGCCACTGACCTCTTATAAACTCTTTTTATAAAACCTAAGAACTTCCAATAGCAGAAGTGGATTTTAATACATTTGTTATAGATTTTATAGGGGCATCAAAAGACTTCTCTTTGATTTTGTTTTCCCTTAAATGCTGACACTATGCCTGAGTGTCCACCACAAGCCAGGCAGTTAAGTTTCTCTTAAAATGCTTCATATTTAAGAGACAATAGGAGAGTTAATAACATTTTCAAGTTAGAAATGTCACAACAGACATGTGTTTCCATTCATAAAGTATGTCATGAACACATACAAACTATCCTTTGTCATCTGGTTCTGCCCCATTTCAAAAATTATTCTCTGCTATTAATTAGAAGTGACTACAATTTGATTAATTTCAAACATGTGTCACATAGGAACAACGTGGAGAACTGAATTCAATATTTTTCCACTAAGAGTATACATAGTGTTCATTGAAAGAAGCCAAATATGTTTTTATAAACCAAAAGCTAGTATTATCACACTGAGAGTATTGTCAGTGTAACACATTCCAGTTTATTTGAAATATTAAATTCACAGAAGAACTTAATTATAAAGCTTCTGAGACTGAAAATGCAAAACTAAGTGAACTTCTCTCTCGTTGTTTTCCACCTAAAACTCTTATTCTGGAATCTGTTTCTTCGCCTGAAGAATGCACCTGATCTTGGTCCCTCTTTGGTTTTTTGATTTAACTCTGTTGGCCAACGCTTCCCCAAACCTTCAAACTCACAGTAGACAAATCCACTTTGATTTAGCTGAGAGAAAGGAAAGTTTCAATTAGCAAGGGGGAAATGTGTCTTTTGCCTAATTTGCATTATCATTATTATTATGGGATGTGTACTAAAACATTTCTTTCAAAGTGCTAATTAAATTTCTATGAATGCACTAAGCCTCTAACCAGATTATAAAAGAAAAATCATATGATCAAGTAGTTGTGAGTTAAGAAACAATGATTCCATTTAGGTTTTTCCGTTCAACTTTCCAACAAAAAAAATGTTTTTCTTTCTTATTACACAGCCTGCAGTAATAAGTGAAATATAATCCTAATTAATTTTTCCTACAGCTGTGTATAAATCAATAGCTACAACATCTCAAAGGAAATGCACATTGCACCGTCCTCCAGGCTCCTAATGAATGCAAATAGAATGACCTTTTTCTGACAACTATGAATATTGTTTCACAATTTTACCATTAAAACCGCTGCTATCAGCAATTCATACAGCAAACAGGAAGCTACAATAGTTGTAAATAACTATTCATTATGGTAAGAAAGGAATGGAAAAACACTAAGTCTTCGTTATGCAACTTTTAAGCGAGTCTGATTTTAATACTTCATTTTGATATGGACATTCTGTGTCAAATGTAACCCCGTCTTCATTTTAGTTCTCTATTTTGGAAGAAAAACAATTAAAATCATTCAGTTCTTTATGTAACTTAATTGAGAGGTTTGATACTGAAAGGTTTTAGTAAATAAAGATTTCTCAGTCAGTACTGCTGCAAAGCTCTGAATACTACATTCAAATGTTAGAAGACTGTGGTTATAGTCCATGAAAAATACCTGGAGGAAAAATATGCATAGAAAATCCTATTGTTGTACTTACCAAGACATAATGCTACTCATGTGATGAACATGATGATGAATTTAGAAGCTTTCCAAAGAGAGAATGACATAAGGAAGACACCTATGGAAACCTGAGACAAGGGAGAGAATATGTCAACTGCATTATTGTCCATTTTGACTGAGGAACCACTTTATTCCATAATACAATATAACGGCATGTCCTCACACTCAACCCTGTTCTACTTTCCACAAAACGTCATCATAGCCATGAAGATGTCTCATTAAGTAAAAGTTAAATTCAAATTTTATAACAAAAGTAGTTAAGAAGTAAATAAAAGAAGTAGTTAATTATGTCAAACCTAATTCTGCTGATCATAGATCTACATACTGAGAACTCCCATTGGAGTTCACTAGAGCCAAGAATATAATTAGCCAGTAGAATTCAAACACTCATTAAAAAGAGGACTCCCCAAGTTGCAACCAGTTTTAAAAAGGGACTCACAACAAGAGGACGTCATTTCCATGAAATCCAAACATCATTCTTCTATCCCCTATTCTGCCATTAAATTTTGTACCTCTATATCGGACCGGGGACGACCATCACATGAGTATTTGATATACCAAATATTCATTAGAGACATGGATTTATGTAGGACATATTTATAGATATATGAATTTACTTTGGTAAGTAGTTGTTCCACCTTTCTGGCATAGCATCCACTTTCTACAATTTCAAATCTGAGAGTTATTTGAAACCCCCTTTAAACAATTTCTTGAAACAGTTAAGGAAGCATTTCTGTGACTGTGTGGCCCTATCAGTCACAGAGAGCATTTTCTAACTGTGTGACACGGTCTCCACTCGATGACATCTCCTGAAGATGTCTGTACTCTCACTCCCGCAATGCTTTCCTGCTGAAGATGAAGCCGTGCTACATCTCACTCAGTATTGATCTCTAAGGCCTTTCTTTCTCCCAATCCTGTTCCCAGTGTGGTCACTGAACAGTATCCGAGTTCGATAGAAAGATCAGCTGCTCACCCACTTTTTGCCAAAGCAATTTGTATTATGGATTTATTTTAGCAGTCTACAGTGGCAGTTGCTGTTTTTACTATTTAAATGCTTTGATTATCTGACCTTGCTTACTTTATCTTTCTAAGTGCTATGCATGGGCTTTAACATTGATCAATACGTGGGGATTCCTCTACAGGATTACGTTGAAATCAATCTCAATTCAGACTTTTTCTTTTTTATGTTTATTACTTGATCTGTCTTAATTGCATTCCTTATTTAGGTAAATAAGTTTAAACACATACTTTATTATACAGACAAGAATCTTCTAAGATCTACACATATTATAAAAACACCCTGTATTTTTTATGCATTATTTTATTCATTCCTATAATATGAAAAAGGAAAGGCTTAATTACTGGGTATTTTATTCAAACACCTTTGCATTATAAATAAAAGACCTAGTCCATTAGAAGGAAAACATAGTTACATATATTTAAATAACTGAAAAGTCTTGACACACATTAATATGCTATATTGATTGTGATATCTGTGGAAGTTCAACAAGTGCTGGCTACACATATATTTTGCACATAAATGTGCTTGTCAGACTTTTTATAAAATAAATTAGCACTCCATAAAATAAAGTAAAATTCTAAATATGTGTATCTTTATAAATCAATAAAAAACTATAAACCTGTTGGCTATCATAAAAAATTAATATTCAATGTGTGTAATGAGAAAAGTTTATCAGTTTCACCCTCACTACTAAGACTGAATGTTTTACTCCACTTTTTTATTTTGGATTAAGAGAAATAAATTAGAAATATGAAATGCTTTGAATACTTTTAAAATCAAATCTATGAATTTAAGAACCAATGATCTTAGAATAAAAATAAACTTCTAAAAGTCACTATTTAAGGCATAAAGTTTATGGACTATGAATTATATTACCATTAAGACTTGTTGCTAGATTTCTTATCTAGTTTAATTATATATCATATCTTCTGGGCTGGTGTAGTCACAGGAAGCTCCTGAATTTTATCTTTAAATCAATTGATTCTAACATTAAATTTTTCAAAGTCATAAACAAAAGAAATGCAGGTGTGATTTTAATAAAAGGAATTGATGTCATTGTTTTTTAAAAATTTCCCATTTTCAAATCCAGTCCAAGTCTAAATATATCTGTTACCAGCTTGAGAATAAAATTACAGTGAAATATTTTCCAGCTATGTATACTAGAATATAAGATCTACAGTTTGCTTCAGTGCCCCAAACATTCAAGCAGTAAAAAACTTGAGGTACATAACCATATGATTATACACAGAATATTTGCAATATGCTCACCTGTGCAAGTACATTTTTTACCTAGACAATTGTTTAAAACTCTCACAGGACTAGAGATATATCACATATATTTAATACATATACATATATATTTACATTTTCATACTTTGAACTTATTGGCCAAAATTATTTAATATTTAATACCTTTCATTTCAGATTATATTATAGATTATTATTACAATAATTTTCTCCTGCTCACATTGAATGATATAAAGTATAAATGAATAAAAACAGCCCATCACAAGATAATGCATTTTCATAGTTACCTGCATGAAGTGAGGGTAGGAAAATTAAGGTTCCTGAACATGAAAAGAATTAGGAAAATATGAAGAAATTTAATTACCAAATAGTTTCCATAATGATATTTCCAAAACCTGTTATGAGCAGTTAGTTCCTTCCTACTGTTTGTGGTCGAATAGCATTTGAGAGAAGTCCTTTTCCAGAAAGTTTTGCATCTCTGTAGATCACAAGCCTGGCCAGACATGTCCATACTTTTTTCCTCAAGTGGGTAAATGTTAAGAGAGAAGAATTCAAGTTTCATGATGCAGCAACACAAAGCTGGGAAGTGAAAATTATGTTGCAGCGGAGTCTTGAAAATATGACTGTAAAAGTTAATCAATAAAATGTCTATTCCTGTCTATTCACCGGAGGCCGCAGCTGCATAGCTTCGCTCAATCGATACTACAAATTATTACGATTTCCAGGTTCCCACTGGACATTCAGAACAAATCTTTCAAGTGTAACAGGCTTATACTGAGTATATGGCGTGTGTTCTCTACATTTAGTTGAAAAAGAGGAGGGGGAAATTAAATCTAAAGCCTTCGTGTTCTTTAAAAATTGCGCTTTATGGAACCAATAACTTATGGGTCATATTTTAATGTTAAAAACAATCTTGCTTTTGGTTGCCAGTTTTTTTGTGTGCTGCTTTTTTTAACTGGTTCTTATTTAGTTAATACATGACTTAACCTAGATTTTACTGGCATAGGAACCTAGCTAGTTCTGAATGACTATTCCAAAGTAATGAATAAAGAAAATTATCCTGAGATAATTACTTATCACAAAGTCACTTAGGCACAAAGATAAATGCAGGACCCTGGTGTACATCTCAGATTGTATCAGATCCCTTAAAATATATATTCATGTTATTATTGTTATGATTTAGTCCCACATTTTAAAAATCAGGTTTCAGATTTTTCATTTTCTTTTTTGTAAAATAAAAAATATGTAATTCAAGAAAAAATTTTCTTTAAAAAAAAAAAAGTCCCAGAACATTTTGTTCTAGTGAGATCCTCTGTTCTTGGCAGAAAAATTTGTGTAATTCTAGATTCTCAACTCCAGAACCCCTCAAGCCTTTGACCTCAACTTTATGCTCCATACATTTCCCTCTGCATCCCTGCATCAAATTCCAAGACTTTTCCAAATGAGGGTGTGGTGGGCTAGCGGAACTCACTACAAGGCTGTCATGTCTGTGACACCTGAAGTGCCTTTTCTTTCTTCTGAGTGATGCACACCATGAGGTCTGGCACTGCCCAGTACTGAATCAATTGGTAAATTTAATCAATTCATGCCACCTGTCGATTGAGTGTGGAGAAAATGTAAATAAATAAACCAACCTTTGTGTTTGCCAGGCCAAAAGGCTTTGATTTTATTTCACATTTAAAGTGTGCTATATATTTTTCATGGTAAAACACATGTACCTAGTACCAGCATATCCTGTGACAAGGTATTTGAGGCTATATTTTTAAAGGGGAAGCTGTTTCTCCTAAGACACCATCATTGCTTTGATTATAATCATTTATCCGTCTCTTTAAAATTCAACCATAACATTTTCTTATAACATGGCATAATAATACAGGGGTGAGCAAGAGTAGGTGTACAGTTGTGAGTATGCAAAACAGTTTATTCCGACATTATTATTGATTAATGATTATATTATTTATTTGTATTACAACTGTTAACATGCTTATGCCTACCCTGTACTTACAATTTTATGACCTGTAAGATATTTAATTGCTAAAAACCATTGTAAATAGATTTTTTTTGAGTCTGATACAATTTTAACTACTCTCTCGCATGATAGGTGTATGCCTTGCTCTCAATTTCACATTAAGAGAGAATATTCTACTTACTATCATGATCAAGCTTTATTGGAAAATAAAGCAGATGAATCTAGATCAAGCATAGAGAAATTGAGTTTGAGCTTTCATTGTAATCTAACTGGATGAGTCACTGGTTTATTTACTGATAAAATTTAAGGTTCAAAGCAGGTCATTACATGCCAGTTTTTAGATCAAAGATGATATTTTTTGTGGGTATACAGAATAATGTACCTTTCTAGTGATGTTTAACTGTAGGAAAAAATGATGGCCTTATTTTAATAACATTAAGTTAACATCAAACACTATCATTAATTTTATATTAGTGTTCAAAACCATTTTTATGTATTTTTTGTTCTCTAAATATACCTTAAACATTATTTTCTAATATAATTAAGCTTTTAAAAAAGACAATAGTACTTCTAACAATACTACAATACCATAGCCATTCCAAAAGAAACTTGCCCAATATGCTTTTAATCCTTGGTACAAATTTCTACCTTTTAATATTTGTTAAATCTGGTTTTTTCGTTGTCTGAATTCTGGCAGCTGACTAAAGGAACATTAATTGCAAACAGAGTGTATCTGAGTGTTTAATTTTATTTAGAAGCATGTAAAATGTCACCCTAGATTGTGTAATTATTTTAGTGCCTTATAATATTAAATCATTAGATTAAAACACAGAAATAAATTCCTCATGAACAATTTCAAATATTTTACTTTTAACAATACAAACTATAAATCACAAAAGAATTTTACTTCTGTTCATCACACGTAATATTTTGAAATCCTATTGATAGATATATCAAAATACGCAGTAAGTAATGTAAATTTAGAAGCTGGCTTCCAAAGATCAGTTAATATCAAATGCACATTTTAATTTTGGCCTCAGGATTGTGTTCAAAGAGATGAGTGACAGGGGGGAAAAGTTTAAATGGTGTGCTTTATTTAACTGTGATTACTCAATGTAACCAAAGTTTGGTAAGTGTAATTTTTAATAAAAGAGAGAGAGAGAGAGAGAGAGAGAGAGAGAGAGAGGGAAAGAGAGAAGCAGGGAGATTGATTCATCTGGGTTATGCTACTTTCATAATTATTTTTTTAAAAACAGACTAAAAAAATCAAGCAAAAATCAGAGAGGATAGAGCACTTTATCAGAGCACTCAAAAATGAAACCATATTATGTTTATTTGAAAAGCAAATGATAAAATCTGAAAACATCGGATCAGGTATAATAATTACATAAAGACTTAGATGAAAACAGGTTTAATACAAGGTGCTTCACTAAGAACAGTTTTCAGGAACCTTTGAAAACAGCAAAGATCTTTATTACTCTTCTTCATAGTTCCTTACGTGCCTCAATAGTCTGACCAAAAATTCTACTCTAAGTGTCTCTCAGTTTAATAGCGTCTTGTTTAGAGCTGCTACTTGAACAAAAAAGAAAGGCAACAAGAGCCATATGTAACCTTTGGACTCCAGAAACAGAAAGAGAAGACCATTGGCAGCTAGAGGCTGCGGAGACACTGTATTCTTTCTCTCGCTCCTACCTTGAGCCTTTCTCAATAGTTAACAAGAAAGTTGACTGCCACCTCATTATTTAGAATCTGGAATACGACAGTTACAAGTTTCAACATGTGCCATTTCAGTTAAGAAACGTTGCAAATCTAAAGTTTATCTGTTTTGGAACCAACAATTCCTTGAACAAGCTAGCACATTTACACATAACCTTTTGCAAGACACGGAGAGTTAAATATTTAGCCACTAAAGTCACAAGGACTGACTTGATTTCAGTACGTAAAGTAAAACTTTCTGAAATACTCAAAAACAACTCACTTGCAATCATTTTTTTCTTCTTCAGAGGCAATAATCCTTTCTGTCACTGTCTTCAGCTCTGCCTGGGGTTTTCTACCGTTCTGTTCTTGGCGAACTGTTTCTGCTATTTGCTCAGTTAGCTGCTCTTGAGTAGCTTTCAAGCTGGATTCCATTAGAAGAAGTTTTTCATCTTGACTGGCAAGTTCTTGGGCTGAAAGATAAAACAAGAACATTGCCTTTTAAAAAGCCAAGAGCATGTATTTTTCCCCCTTTTGTTTTGGGTTTAAATTGTATGCAATGCAACTTTGACGAAGATTTAAACAGATCCTTCTTGTCAAAATACAAGCTCATGCATTCAATTTTCAGTTCCCTTCATTTAAAGTCCAAGTAAACAAAGGTATGTATGAAGGAATACAAGATGCAGAGCAGTAATCTCAAGTTTATAAAACATTTAAATTCAACAATTAGATGTCTAATCAGACAACATTGGGTGAGCTCATTTGTGAGACTTCTGCTCCTACATTTATAAAAGAATAATGTCAGTATATCGCATTCATGTTTTTTCTTTAGCATAGATCTCAGATATGTAAGTGTGTGTGTGTGTGTGTGTGTGTATACAAACACACACATATATATATATGTGTACATATATATATATATACACATATATATTCACATACACAAAGACTGATATGTTATAAATTATGTCAAAATGATGGCTTGCCACTGATTTACTTTCATGAGTAAACTTATGAAATTTAAGCTCTTTTTCAAGGTCATCCAATAGGTGGCACTCTTTCATTAGACCAAAGAAGTCTTAGGCAGTATGCTTCAAGCTCTCAAAAAATAAGTGATTTAAGACAAAGACATTTTTCCTTTGTTCTTTGTTGACCGTATTTCTAGAGACATATATCTGTACATTTTGTTCGAATACTTCCCTTTTATAAAAGTGTTTATATGGGGGTTTTATGTATTGCCTCAAATATAGACCATCAAATGTAAGTGTTATCAGGTTTTTATTTTAGTTTTTAATCATATGTTTGGATATATATTTATACATATGATGGTATACAGTGCTTTTTTTTCAAGGTAATTTGAAATTTAACTGGATGTATAATCCATTGCATTGAATATAATGGTGTTTATGAAAATCTGTCATTTTAATCTTGTAGTCTTAAATGAAGGGGAAAAAATACTTTTAGAATCCCCAGGCCCATATAAATAGAAATGGAGAAGGCTATATTTTTATAAAAAGATAATCTTCCCTGTTAATGATTCTCATTTCATGTCTAAAATCTGGTGTTTATATTAAGTTTCAATAAAGTTGGAAACTAAGGTATTACCATCTTACATCAGAGATATCTTTTACCAGCAACCTCATAAAAAAGATACTCTATATAAATATTCTGCATCTATCACTCATCTTTGAAGTTGAATGATGTCTCCCTTATAACTCAGATCTAAGAAAACCTGATTCTCAGTTTCTCATTTATAGATTCTGAGCAACTGTGCTTATATTTTCTAAATATGTGCATGCATGTCTGCATTGTTTTCTTGCAAGGGTTCAAAATGACCACTTTAGCCCCAGAAGAAATCATAGCACCTACTACTTTTATAGGTTAAACGTGCTATATATTAACAGTTCAAATTTGTGCCTTAGGAAACCACAGAGCTAATGCAAACAGCTAAATATTTAACAAGGAAGAATGCATCACCCAGAGCTCATCTTTATTAAATTCCAAAGACATTGGATTCTCTCTGAACAAATGAGTTAAATGTTTAATAATTTCAATACATGTCCAACACTGTGGGAGTGGGGGAGGAAATCCAATCAAGAATTCACTACAAGTTTGCTTTTAAAATTAAAGAAAAATATTCTTCAAGCTTAAAAAATATGTAAAGGCACTGGAGCAGTCCCTGCTCTCGACCAATAAGAAAATGCAATTAAATAAAAACAATATCTTTACAGTGATATGTTTTCAGTAGTTTTCATATAGTTGCATGAATAGCTTAAGTGCAGGATTTCACTTTATATGATTTTTTAACCTTTCACAATATATATTTCTTTTGAAAAAAGTAAAACTACACCAAAACTTTCAAAATTAGTTTTAAGGAGAATTTTCAGACATTGAAATTGAGAGGTTAGTGGTTGTTAAGTTTAAAAGGACTTTGAGCAATCAGGCCACATACAGATAATTATCGATACGAGAATGTGTCAGGAAATTTCTTTTTTGAAGAATCTGCTTGTACCAATAGACTGACTTCAAGACTACTTTAGTCAACTTGGGCACCCACACAGAAAATACCTCTTATCAACTGTACAGGAAGTGAATTTTCTGTGAAGTTTGCCATTTCCAAATGCCTGAGAGATTTATGCCTCTCGGTTCTCCTAAGAGTCTACTCTAATTCATTATATGCTGGTTAAAAAGGGGTAAATTATTTCGAGTTTACCTATGCCTTGGACTTGAGCCTGAGTTGATCCCAAGCCAGAGGCGCTCACAGCTGCATGCTTTATTTACAATCCCTTTGTCAGACTTACAACTGCCCCAGGCTATAACATAGTGTACCTAATGTTCAAACTGCCAGGTAATCTTATGTCAAACATACTTCTTTGATTTAAAGTGATCAATAGATTCTTGTAAAGAGGTAATTTCTCTGATGTTTCCACCTTGCCTTTTTTACAGGTGATTCACACAAAAGCCTGCTTATATGATGTACGAACAATAAACAGAAAGCTATAATCATGTTTTTTTCAGATGTTTCCGGTGCACAACGATTTGGGATCGATACACTGTGTAATACAATTATCTGCAATGATCTGGTTGTATTGAAAAAGAATTTGCAGGAGACCTCTGGGGGTTTTTGTCCAGAGACACGTATCCACCAACGTTGTGAATGGTGGGAGGAAAAATTAAGGGGTTGACAAAGGCTGTCTATTAGGGACCCAGTGACACCACTAATGTTTTAGTTCACAAAAGTATTATCACACCACAAAGTCTAGCTGCACAATAGCTCAAAGGGAATAGTAATAATAATAATGGCCAGGGCTCATAGTGTTTATTTATATGGGAAGGAAAACCTTAACAAATGTGGACTTTGCAGAGATTCAGTGTCACCTGAATATCAGGTAGCACAGACTATAAGCAATATTGATTATTTATGGACTCAGTGAAATAAATTATCTTGCTCCTATCATAGCTAAATTAGGTAAATGCTAGTGTCTGTGAAATACTTTGATGTGTCTTCAACTGCTTTCTTAGCTGGAATGGTCAAATTCTAGAGTGATGATCAATTTGAACTCTTTAAGAGAGCACTGCACCATAAGCCCTTTTCCCCAAGCTTTTTCTTTTTCTTTTCTTTTTTTTCCCCAAATGAAGATTTGCAACATCAGGGAAAGAGCTAAGGTGGTACCGCCTGTATCTAAAAGACATTCTACATTTTCCGGGGAGATTTCTGTGCGTGGCAACAACTCAGATCTGTTTGTGTGGCTCTCCTAAGACACCGACTCCTCACAGCGTCTACCTCGCAGCCTGGAAAGAGCCAGGCTTCCTCTTTTGAGCCTCTCCTCACAGCTCCCTCACGTGAAACTCCCATCTGTCAGGCGCGGCCTGATTCCCATTCTGGTGAAGAGCACACTTTGGGGTGAGCTGGTCCTGGGCACAGAGGCGCGCTCTGCGGAGTCTGCAGGTGTCCCCCTGAGGACTGGGCCTGCTCTTCCCCTCCCACCCTCCCTGCACATCCCGGACACTTGCTCTCTGTCTCTTGACCTCACTGTCAAGCCGCCTCACCGCACCCACTGTGGCTCTGCTGGCTGCACGTGCCTGCAGGGGGCCAGCCTCTGCCTCCTTAGAAAGCCCCAGCCTTGGCGGCAGCCTGGGAAGGCAAGCAGCATTCCACCAGTGCCTTTCATGATGCACTTTTTGGAGTGCGTCCTGCTATTTTGGGCTGGAGGATCCTGGAGATTATACAGCCCCTCATTAGCAACTGGGTCAAGTATCCACATCTTTTCTGGGATCAAAACCTTAAAGGGACTTTCTTTCAAGAAAAAAAAAAAGAAGAAGAAGTCAGTTGGAAGGAAGACTCCCCATTAGCCTAAATGCAGCGTTAATCAATAGATGAAAGTTCAAAGGCTAAAGAAAACATTTCCCATGATTCCTGGGGAATTAAAAAGGAGACGCGTAGGCTCCAAATGAATTCTTTCTCTTTAAAATGTAAAGAGGAATTTAATGAATACAAAAAGTGCATTTAATCTCTTTGAGGTACCACCTGTAGAACGCTTTCATTCGGCTCCAAAGCAAACTGGCCTAATGTGACATACAGGGAAATCCCTCCCCGTAAAGGTAATTATGATCTCCTGGTGACGTCCCCACACCACCTCAGCTAATTAGCTTCAGGGGAACACCATGTTTGTCACTTTCTTCTTCAATCTTATTATCTTTCTAACACACCGTGTCTCCGCTTTAAATCTGCGTGAGGAAAGACACGAAATAGAATGGGAGACTAAATTAATAAATGAATGTGCTTCTTCAAAAGAAAACTCACTAAGCATTCCTGGTGCTATTTTCATATCCATCGGTATGGTAGGTATTCCTGCCTGGGTGTTTTTCATTTTTGTTGCAATTTTTTTTGTTTGTTTGTTTGTTTTTTGGCTCCTTGCCACACCTTGACTCTCTATCATGCTCCATCATGCTTCTTTTAATCTGAATATTTAGTGTTCTTTCATGTCTTAATTACAGCAAATTGCGGCACAGTTGGCACCATTTCTTGAAATTAATCCCAGAGTACTTTGTTTCTGTCAAGCAGTGAAAGCCTCGGAGAATAATAGTAAATGTTATTGCAGATCTAAATTTAAATGACTGTCTATGTATTTAACTTAAGCCTTTAATTACTCGTGCCACACTGTTTTTGGTTCAAATGTTAAACATTACTCATTGAGAATGTGGAATGACTGTAGGCAGCTTAAAACCTGAAGATATGTTTGGCTCTAATTTGAACAAAACAGTTATTTATATTAAAGTATTTTCTCAGGTGTGGAAAACCCAGGAAATTCCATGTAATATCTTCTCATGGTCATATGTTTCAGTATTTCATTACTTCCATCATTATTAATAAAAGCCATGGATTTAGGTCCATTCAATTCTAAATGGCTTTTCCCTTACGAATTGTTAAATTCAAAACCAGACTCAAGAATGTCTTGGTATCACTATTGCCAATAGCCTTTAAATAATTCAAGACAATGAAACACTTCAAAGTTCTTAAAAACATTACAGTTACATGATTTTGTTTGTTTGTTTGTTTGTTTATGGAAAACCTAAAATTTTTAGAATTCTCAACAGCCAATTCTTTCATTTCCTCATTCTGAGCGGCCTCTATTAATATCCAAATTTTAAAAAGAAAAGCAGAACTTTATATAATCTTCTAAGCTTAAAAAGCCTAAGGTAGTAGAATTCACTATTCGTGTTTTATGAATATATATTTAAGGAATCAGAAATTGGAACATTTAGGATGTATCCACACATAGGTTTAGATCAGATTTTAAAATAATTGCCTTTTTGGTTCATTTGTAAACAGAAACAAACTTTTAATGAACAGTAAAAATTGCATACCTTGTAAAGTGAATATACCCTTCAGTGAACCACATGGTAGGTCCCACACTGTGCCTCACCATGGTCCACTCAGAACTCCCGCCCGATATGCACTCCATGGACACAGGGACTCTGCCCTATTTATGCATCTGTGTGTCGCCTGCATGTAGCACAGGGGCCTATACTTAGCTCTCTATGCAGCAAGCGCTTGTGAATTGAATGGGAGAGGTGGTGTTAATTTCACCTGTCAGAGGTGTCATTTTCCAGGAAAAAAAAAAGTGTCGTTTGCTTTTGCTTCTGAAACACAAAGTGAATACGGAAGGATTTACACATACAGTGTCGGCAGATTTATCTCCAACCATCTCCCAAGTTAATAAATATTACGATTTTCTTTAGTTTTTAATCTCTATATAAATGAAACTTGATGGCATTTCTATCACCAACACTTACGGTATATACTGAATTTAAAGACAAACAACAAGAAAAAGAGAAATTCACAAAATTTAAGGTAAAATAGGTATTTCTCAATAATTCAGAGAAGAAATGAACAAAGTAACGGGTTTCGAGTTCCTCTCCTTTTCAATAGCAATGTGATTTTTGAACAGATACCTGTTTCCCCATCCCCCCATTCTCAAGGGTGTAGCTGATCTCTCTAACTACAAAGTTTCCTGGCAGCTGTAAAGTCGCTTTCAAGCTGTGTCATCTGCTGTTCTAGCTGAGCAAGTCTCATTTTGTGTTTCTGTTAGGTAGCTATTACATCTGAATGCAAGGACTGCAAGGTCTTTGCTGGCATTTCTATCACTGGAACAGCTTTCTCCCCCACGTATTGGTCAAGTATATTAGCTGTTTCCACTTTTTCTTCCTCTGTGATCAACTCAGATTCTTAAAAACTTCCATCGATGTTTGCATTGCATTTGAGATCCTGGCTATAACAAGCAATTAATGTGCATGATGTCAGGTCTATTCTGTTCATTATATTCTCTAAACATTATTAAAGACCTACTTAGGAAAACAAACAAACAAGCGTGTCTCTTCAGTAGTACAGCTGGTATAAATGTAGAAACTGAGGAATATCAAAGTGAGACCAATGATCCCAGCCCTGGGTTGTGTCACATACGCTGTGTAGACATCCTAGGGAATCAAGGAGCTTTCATATTTTTGCAAGAAGTCTAAAAGCATGGTTTCCACACACGTGTTTTATATAATGAAGATGTTTCTCATAAGAATTGTTCCAATATGCTTGGTCAATTTGATTTCTTATTTTCTCAGTTAATTACCAGATACTGAATTACGTTGAAACTTTTATTGCATTTTGCAAAAGCATTTCATACGTATTTTCTCATTTCCCATCCCTATTGTAAAGTATTTTCACTCCATATAAAAGAATAAAATTGCCCTAGCCGGTTTGGTTCAGTGGATAGAGCGTCTGCCTACGAACTGAAAGTTTCCAGGTTCGATTCTGGTCAAGAGCACGTGCCCGGGTTGTGGGCTCGACCCCCAGTGGGGGACTTGCAGGAGACAGCCTATCCACGATTCTTTCTAATCATGGATGTTTCTGTCTCTCTCTCCCTCTTCCTTCCTCTCTGAAATCAATAAAAATAAAAATAAAAAAGAATAAAATTTCAAATCCTTTGCCCTTCCTTCTATATCATGCTATCCTTTTTCTTGAGAGATTTGGGGTTTTATAGTATACATTAATTGGTCAGTAAATTGATTTTTAAATGAAAAAATTGTGTTCATATTAGAATAATTATAATACACCTAGTGATAGTGATAATAGTTTTCTCAAATTGAGTCACAAATCAGTACATTGCCTCTAAATAAAGTCATCTCTAAAAGTCATCCACTCATTTTGTGTGATAATCGCAATACTTGCTTAGCAATGGAAAATAAATATCCCTCTGATTTTTCCACCCAATGAGGCTGCATTTTACCATTTGCATTGGCAGAAGGCAATTGTGCATAGTGGAGGATTTCCAGAACCAGAAATGCAATCACTATCAAAAACCAGATAACACTGGTAGCTATTAATGTTTAGTTTGACCATGTTGGGATTGGGTGGTAGGACAGGAGATAAGGAGAGATGGAAATGTGCTTAATAACAGAGAATAATTCTAAGAGACTTGAAGAATTGGGGGTACCACACTGTAAGCTGTCAGCCCCGTGTATCCTAAGGTAGAATTAAGGAAGCTGGAATCTATGCAGTTAGCACAAAGATGATAAGATGGAATCATGGAATGCTGGACTGCAATCACACACACTAAAGGTTATAAGTCGAAATTCAGAGATACTAGAATGTGGGAGGTGAATACCAGGTGTTACAAGGTGCAGAGTAAAATGATAGTTTCTCTAAATCTCAGTTTTCAAAGGGCCTTAGCTGGAGCCTGCTACTGCTTAATGTGTCAGAAAATCAGAAAATTTGTAATTCGGCCAGTACTGTTACCAGGAGTTAGGTGATTATTATTGATTGTTGTGATTCAAAAGTTTTCTTCTGTAATTGTTGCTCTATACAATATACTACAATTATCAGGATGTTACTTTATTGAGGCCAAGAACAATATTATTTGTTTTTGATGCATTGTTCTGGCTTGTAGTAGGCACACACAAATGCATGCTGGATTGAACTGATGCCTTCAACAGAAATAATGGTAGTGATAGTGGGATGTTAAACACACACCAAACTCCTGTATAGGCATACATCAGCGATATTGCCACTTAGGTTTCCGACCACAGCAATAAAGCAAATATCATAATAAAGCTAGTCACTCAAATTTTCTGGTTGTCTAGTGCATATAAAATTTATGTTGACACTACACTGTAGTCTATTAAATGTGCAATAGCATTATGCCTAAAAAAATGTATGCACCTTGATTAAAAAATAATCTATTGTTAAAAAAATGCCAGCCATCAGATGAGCCGTCAGTGAGTCTTAATCTTTTTGCTCGTGGAGGGTACTACCTCGATGTTGACGGCTCCTGACTGATCAGGGTGGTGGTTGCTGAAGGTTGGGGTGTTGTGCCAATTTCTTACAGTAAGACAACAATGAAGTTTACCTCCTTGATAGCCTGTTTTTAATTAAATGTATTGGGGTAACATTGGTTAATAAGATTATATAGGTTTCAAGGGTATGTTTCTGTGATACATGATCTGTCTATTGCATTGTGTGCCCACCACTCAAAGTCAAATAATCTTCTGTAACCATATATTTGGCCCTCTTTACCCTTTATTACCACCCCTTCCCTTGTAACCACCACAATGTTGTTAGTGTCTATGAGTTTCAGTTTTATGTCCTGCATATGAGTGAAATCATACGGCTCTTGGTTTTTTCTGACTTATTTCACTTGGCATAATATTCTCAAGGGCCATCCATATCGTCACACATGGCAGTATTTCATCTTTCTTCATGGCTGAGTAGTATTCCCTAGTATGTATGTACCACAGCTTCTTTATACAGTCTTCTATCGAAGGACACCTTGGTTGTCTTGTCGCCATGTCTTGGCCACTGTGAATAATGCTGCAATGAATATAGGGGTGCATATATCTTTGCAAATAAATGTTTTCGAGTTCCTTGGCTAGATACCCAAGAGAGGGATTGCTGGGTGATATGGGAACTCCATTCTTAATTTTTTTAGGAACCTCCAGACTGTTTTCCATAGTGACTGTACCAAGTTACATTCCCACCAGCAGTGAATGAGTTTCCTTTTACTCCACACCCTCTCCAACACTTTTTATTACATGTTTTGATAACAGTCATTGTCACCAGTGTGAGGTGGTATCCATTGTAGTTTTCATTTGTATTTCCCTAATAGCTAGTGAAGTTGAACATATTTTCATACATTTGTTAGCCATTAGTATGTCTTCATGGGAGAAGTGTCTGTGTAGGGCCTCTGCCCATCTTTTATTGGATTTTTTTGTTTTGGTATTAAATTGCCTGAATTCTTTATATCTTTTGGATTTTTATCCCCTTGTTAGAGCTGTTTGCAAATACCATCTGCCATTCAGTTGGTTGCTTTTTTTGTGGTTTCTTTTTGCTGTGCAGAAGCTTTCTAGTTGGATATAATCCCACTGATTTTTTTTTCCCTTTACTTCCCTTGCCTTTGGGGTCAAATTCATAAAATCTTCTCTAAGAACAAGGTCCGTAAGTTTAGTACCTGCATTTCCTTGTATGTATCTTATTGTTTCAGATCTTATATTTAGGTCTTTGATCCATTTTGAATTAATTTTTGTACATGGGCACAAACTAATCTAGTTTAATTCTTTTGCAAAATATAGAACTAAAGATAGACTTTTTCTTTCATGAACAATATCTCTGTGGCATGTGATGCTGATGATAGCGTTTTACCCACAGAACTCCTTCCAAAATTGGAATCTATCCTTTCAAACTCTGCAGCTACTTTATCAACTAAATTAATCTAATATTCTAAATCCTTTGCTGTCATTTCAACAATTTTCACAGTGTCTTCACCAAGAATAGATTCCATCTCCAGAAACTACTTTTTTTGCTCATCCATCAGAAGCAACTTCTCATCTATTAAAGTTTTATCATGAGATTGCTGCAATTCAGTGGCATCTTCAGGCTCTAATTCTAGTTCTTTTGCTGTTTCCACATCAGCAGTTACTTCCTCTACTAAAGTCTTGAACCCCACAGTGTCAACCATGAGGGTTGGAAACAACTACTCAACTACTGTTAATGTTGCTGTTTTAACCTTTGCAAATGAATCACAAATGTTCCTAATAGCATCTAAGATGGGTGAATCCTTTCCAGAAGGTTTTCAATTAACTTTGCCCAGATCCATCAGAGAAATCACTATCTATGGCAGTTAAAGCCTTACAGAACGTTCTTAAGTACTAAGACTTGAAAGTCAGAATAACTCTTTGATCCATGGGCTGCAGAATCGTTGTTGTGTTGTGTTAGCAGGCATGAAAACAGCATTAATCTCATTGTGCAGCTCCATCACAGCTCTTGCATGACCAGGTACATTGCCAATGATTCATTTTTCTAGGATTTTCCAAGTGGTGAAGGAACATTGGCTTCAACATAAAGTCAGCAGCTGCTTTTACAAAAGAGTCAACCTGTTCTTTGAAGCTTTGAAGCCAGGCATTGACTTGTCCTCTCTTAGCTGTAAAAGTCCTCAATAGCATCTTCTTCAAATGTAAGGCTGTTTTATCTGCATTGAACATCTGATGCTTAGTGTAGTCACCTTCATTGATTATCTGAACTTGACCTTCTGGATAACTTGCTACAGCTCCTACATCAGCACTTGCTGCTTCACCTTGCACCGTTATGTGAGGGAAAGGACTTCTTTCCTTAAACCTCATGAACCAATCTCTGCCAGCTTCAGACTTCTTTGGCAGCCTCCTCACCTTTCTCAGCCTTCACAGAATTAAAGAGGTAGGGCCTTGGTCATGATTAAGCTTTGGCTTAAGGTAATGTTGTGGCTGGTTTATCCTATCCAGATCCCCAAAACGTTCTCTCTATCAGCAATAAGGCTATTTCATGTCTTATCGTGCATGTATTCACTGGAGGAGCACTTTTTATTTCCTTAAAGAACTTTTCTTGTGCTTTCACAGCTTGGCTAACAGTTTGCCGCAAGAGACCTAACTTTAAAATTACTTTGGCTTTCAACATGCCTTCTTCACTAAGCTTAATCATTTCTAGATTTGATTTAAAGTGAAAGACATGTGATTCTTCTTTTCCCTTGAACACTTAGAGGCCATTGTAGGGTTATTAATTGGCCTACTTTCAACAATTTTGTGTCTCAGGGAATAGGGAGGCCAGAGGAGAGGGAAAGAGACTGAGGAATGGCTGGTCAATAGAACAGTCAGAACACACACCATGTCTATCCACTAAGTTTGCCATTTTATATGGGTGTGGTTTGTTTCACCACAAGATCACAAGAGTAACATCAAAGATCACTGGTCACAGATCACCATAACACATCACGTAATAATGAAAAATTTAAAATATTTGAGAAATACCAAAATGTGTTACAGAGATACAAAGTGAACAAATACTGTTGGGAAAATGGCGCTGATAGACTTTGCCACAAACCTTCAGCTTGTAATTAAGAAGTACGAAGTGGTAGTTACAAAATTGTCACGGGGATGTAAAGTGCACCATAGAGAATATAGTTAATAATATTGCAGTAACTATTTAAGGTGCCCGGCAGGTACTGGAAATATTGAGGGGAACACTTTATAAAGTCCATGATTGTCTAACCACTATGTTGTACACCTGAAACCAATACAAAATGATATTGAAATTTAAAAAATAAGGAGTATTCAGTAAAAAATACCTTAACTTTGTAAAAGAACAATATTCATAAGAAGACTGTACATTATAAAAATTGATAAATTCACCAATTTGGAATTTTATGCAATAAAAATCAATAAATAACGTAGTTTCCAAAATCTGAAAATGAGTAGATTAAATGAGCAACTGCCATTACAATTACAATCTATAATATTCTCTTTTAAACATACCGTAAATTTTTGTGAGAATATATGGCTACTTTAATTCTGAGGCACAAACATGATGATTGAGCATATTTTTTACAAAGAACATCTGAGTCCTTTAAAAACAAAATGAAAACCTCATAAATAGGTTTGAGGTTCAAAAGTGATATTCTTCATGTGTTTTCAGAAAACACTCATGCCTGACCAGTTTGGCTCAGTGGATAGGGCGTTGGCCTGCGGACTGAAAGGTCCCAGGTTCGATTATGGTCAAGGGCATGTACCTTGTTTGCCGGCACATCCCCAATAGGAGGTGTGCAGGAGGCAGCTGATCAATGTTTCTCTCTCATTGATGTTTCTAACTCTCTACCCCCCTCCCTTCCTCTCTGTAAAAAATCAATAAAATATATTTAAAAAAACAAAACACTCATTGTTATTTATATTCAGGGTTTGTGGCTGTATCTTAAGCAGTAATAATTCTCACTAGAAATTCTGTGCCAATTGAATGTTTTTTTTTCTATTGTAACATAAATTAATCCAAATATAATATATGGTTAAAGCTAGCATATGGCCATGTTGAATTGGAACCCAGAACAGGGCTTCTAAGCCATCTCAGTTTCCATGAAAGCTTCAGTAGTCATTAGCTATGTAAAGCTAAACTACTCAACCTCCATGAGTCTCAGTTTGTTCACCTGTAAAATGAGGACATAATACTTACCTCATACAATGCTGTAAAATAAAAATAAATAATACATTTGGTACATTTTTGACATGGTAGGCATTCAATAAAAAAGCTATTAATATTATTATACTGGGTAATTACTTTTTACCTTAAAAGTTTATTTAAGTGTAGGAAATGAAAATTACTATAGAACCACCATGTATAAAAATCACTATACTTTAAAATATCATTGTTTTGCCTGGCCGGCATGGCTCAGTAGTTGAGCATCGACCTATCAACCAGGAACTCAGGGTTCCATCCTTGATCAGGGCACATGCCCAGGTTGCAGGCTCGATCTCCAGTGTGGGGTGTGCAGGAGGCAGCCAGTCAATGATTCTCTTTCATCATTGATGTTTCTATCTCTCGCTCCCTCTCCCTTCCTCTCTGAAATCAATAAAAAATATATTTTTAAAATATCATTGCTTTTCTGAACGTTGACTTTCTCCTTATGCTCTTGTATGAAAATCTTTCAAAGATTTTCTGTGCAATCATGTGTTTAACTTTCTTTTATATGTTTTTTATAACAACAAAACAAGTCCAAAACAAGTTTATGAAATTTTTAAAAACCTGCTTTGTTATCTAGGCACAAATTATAATTCAATTAAAAAGTACCTTTAACAGAGTGAAAGTGTCATCATTATTTGGTCCTTATTTTCAAATGGGAAATTCTTTGTCTTCAGCTTTCAAAAGTTTGATTTTGATATATTTAATGTGGATTTCTTTGGGTTTATACCTTTTGGGTTTTATTCAGCTATCTGGAATCTAATGGTTTATGCATTTAACCAAATTTGGGGAATTTTCAGTCATTATTTCTTTGAATAGTTTTTCAGCCCTGTGCTCTTTTTTCCCTTACCTGGGATGTTAATAACATGAATATTAAATCTGTTTAAATCATTCTGCAGGTCACCAAAACTCTGTTATTTTTTCTTTACTGGTCAGATCAGGTAATCTCCTTTGTTCTGTCAAGCTCATGGTCTGTTCCTCATCATAATCAATCTACTAGTAAGCTGACCCAGTGAGATTTTATTTTTTATATCTATATTTTTACAGGTTTTATAGTTTCTTTTTGTTTACCAAAAATGTATACCATTTTTTGGCTGAGGTTTTTAATGCTTTTCATTTATTATAAGAGCGCATAATTATTCCTTGAAGCAAATTAATGATTTCTACTTTCAAAGTCTTATCAAATAGTCCCAATATCTGAGCTATATCATTGTGGGCATCTTTTAATTGTCTTTTCAATCAGATTGTGATTGTTCTGGTTGTTAGAATGATGTGTGATTGTGGATTGTATCCAGGACTTCTGGGCTATGTGGTGGGATCCAGGATCCTACTTCATCTTTCCCTGCAGGCAGGCACCCTGATCAGCTGGAGCCGCAGGTCTGGGCAGAGGTGGGTATGCAGGTTCCCCCTGGGCCCACTGCTGCTGCGTCTGCAAAGGCAGAGAGCAGTACTGAGCCTCCTTGCAGCTGCTGGGTGGGGATAGCAACTCAGCTCCCTGCTGACTCCACTGAAACTACCAGGGAAGCAGTGCCAACTAGCACTGTCTCCCACCTCCTCACCTCCTCCTACTGCCTCACGGTGACAGGTGACAGTAGGGTGAAGTTCATTTCCATGCTGGCTGCCCTGACACTGGGGGATGAGGGAGGAGGTTGCTGAATAGCACTAACTTGCACTGCCTTATTCCACCGTGTTGCTGCCTTTTGGGGTCAAAGTTTATCTCTTTCTTTGGCCCAACTACTAAGGACAACTGCCGGTGGGGGTGAGTGGGGGTGAAAACTTTGACTCCATGCTCCACCCCCTAACACCAGGGTGGGGAGAGGAAAGTTTCTCCATTGGCATTTAGATGGAATAGAGCAGGTGTTGACAGTCCTGGCGCTGTAGCTCAGTTGATAAGAGCACCATCCTAATAGGCCAAGGTTGCAGGTTCAGAGCACATACAACAATCAACCAATGAATGCATAAATAAGTGGAACAACAAATTGATGTCTCTCTCTCTTTCTTTTATAATAAAATTTTCTTGGTCAATAATGCAGTGTTTAGAGTTCCTTTTTCTCAACTATCATGCTGGGTAGGGTGAGTTGTTTTAACCCATACTGTCTTTGTCAACTTTAGAAATTGTAAATTCTGCACCCTCTATGACAGTTCTTCCCTCCTAACAAATATCAAAAGGCGTCCCCTTTCTCCTGTTCCTAGAAAAGGACTTTACCCCTGTCTTTGGCTAGTATCTGTCTACATAGTTATTTCTTGGTACAGTAACAGTAGATTAGTAATGGGAATGGATTCACCTATAAAGCAGACAGGGACCAATATTTTCACGTGGATATTAAAGAAATCCTGAGACTCTTAGTCTCAGAAGGTTTATACCAAAGCAGCTCGGCTGTTTTGCCATCACCAGCAGCCTGGATTGATTTTAAAGCACCTTTTTTTCGGATGGTATTGGAACTGCTGAGCCGGTAGGTGAAGGGGCTATGGCTGTGCAGTTCCAAGGATATAGTGGCTAACCATATAGCCATGCATTGTATCTTCAAGGAATGGGTACATATTATATATATATATATATATATCCCTACATACATTGACATAACATATATATACATATACATATATATGTATGTATGCTTTTA
>NW_005371677.1:1640071-1644291 GCF_000412655.1 Myotis brandtii
ATATATATATATATAATTGTTTTATGTACTCGTATAGAATGTGCCAGTGCCTATGAGTTATATCCATAAGCAGCCTCTTTTTTATTCTTTAAAGAACAGTGTTCCTGCAAGCCTAACTTAGCAAACCATTAGTTATCGATGTTTTAAAAAAATGGAAATAAATTTGAAATTGCATTTAGCCAATTCACTCTCATTAGCAGAAGGATTCTCCATTGTGTAATGGGACTAAGCTGGTGCTAGGAAGCAGCAAGGTGGTAGTTAATTCTTTCATTACCACTCCTGACTCCAGGCAGCGAGGAGATCTCCCCGAAGGTCACACTTCTCATTTGGAAATGGTTTTGCTGGGCCTCTGATAGACTATATTATCTCTACAATCCTTTCCAGCTCTCAAGTTTTTCAAAAGATAAACTTTTGTATACTAATTTTTAGAGGTACAAGAAATGAAATATGATTCAAATCAGGCAAACACAAACAAAATTATATGTTTAGGAAGAGGAAGAATGAGTGTTTAGCAGCATCTCACCCAGTATATTTGGCTTTCCTTGGACACACGAGCATTTATGATCGAATTCTTCCTGACCATGGCCTTCTGACGGCCACAGCTGCGCCTGCTCTGAGCCCTCTCACTGTGGTGGGTGGCCTGCTGTTTTGCTTTCGAAGGCCCCAGATATGCTCCTGCTAATACTTCAGACCTGTCCCTCACACTTGAGCCGTATCTCTCTAATGAATGCCTGTTCACCATCAGAGCGCGGTGCCCAGGGAGAACCAGGCCTCTTGATCCTTGCCTTCTGAACATCTACTTACTGGCTCTCAGGGTCCGCCGCTCTGTGGGGTAGTCAGCCTGGTATTGTGCTCTCTCCAGGAATCCCGGGCTCAAACAGTGCCTGTAGCCGCTAGCTGCTATGGTGATAGATGGCCTCAAGCTGCTTTGACTGGTCCAGACTTCAGGAGTAGAATTTCTGGAAGTCTGGACTTGCCCCTTCCATGTTCTAACCACAGTGTGCCTTCCACTCTCTCTGGGCGCCTATCTCTAATGAGGTTTTTCCCAACACCGTGGCTCCTTTCCTGTCCTGTCTAGGCCTCTTTATGCTCATCCAGGCCAGGCCAGAGAGCAGCCGTGATTTTAGTGCCCCGCTAAGGCACCTATTCCAGTCTCATCCCTTCCTTTAATAAGAACAGAAAATGCATGAAAGCAATGCATTATACTCCTTTCTTATTACATCTTGATCTATTGGTGCAATGCCCTGGTATTTTTCTCCCAATCAGGACAGGCATTTAGCTCCATTAGTAAGCTAATCAGATGCTGTCTCTTGCCCTCAGAAAGGAATCTAAATGCACAGCTTATCCTAAAAGCCTTTGTGAGAGTAGAATTTTAAGGAAATTCAAGGAAATGGCTAGATAACAACCCTATAGAAAGAGACATAGATAACCCTAATAAAGATAAGAGAGGAAAAAGGAGAGAGATGACAGAAAGTTGTTAGCTCTCTGCTGTACATGTACCAGTTTTTAACATAGCCCACTCTGGATTTGATCATTAATTGAATCTTTTTTTTCTGTTTAATTCTTAAAATTTAAATCTGTCACATTTAACTAGTATATTGGTATTTTGCTTGAGTTTACTTTTAATGCAAAACTACCGATGTATATACATTGCATTCGATGCAAAACTACACTATATAGCTGACTGGTGAAATAAGTTTTATTCAAAAGTAAGTACTTAGGGTAGAACTGAAGACCTAATGCTTATTTTGTGGTCCGGAAAAACTCCTCTCTCCGCTCACAAAACCAAAGCTGAGATGAATTGTAAAATAGAACTCAAAGGAGAAGATAGCATTGGGCAGTCCCAAGACTTCTCGAAAGAAGACCTCTGCAATCAACTACTCACCATGAAGTCATTTACTCAGGAGTGAGATTCAGGACACCTGATGGTTACCTGTGCGTATTAGACACTGCATGACCACAGGTGAATAAGCATCAAATATCTAATAGCATTTAAAACCTAACCTGTCTTGTATGGAGGGACTAGAGCAGCCGGTTCAGGCAGCTGGCAGGACAGGAGCATACACAGAGTAAGACTCTGTCTTATTGAATACTAGAGGCCCAATGCACGAAATTCATGCAAGAGGCTCAGCCCTCGCAGCCCCGGCTGCCTCTTGGCCCTGCCCACCTACCCCCCACCCACTGGTGGTTCCAGAAGGTCCTTCCACTGTCCAGTCTAATTAGCATATTAGCTCTTTATTATATAGGATGCTCTGGGTAATGTTTGGCTAAATTTTATTTCAAGTTTTTGTAAATTGGTTCATGAGTGAGATTGGTCTGGAGTCCTCTTTATTTCCCTTTCATTTGGATGAGGCAAGGGGCTATGTTGCAGATGGAGTGTGTCTTTTATCACCGTGTGGTATTAATATTTTTTCATGTTCATAAAGGGTCGGAAGCTCTCTTTGTTCTATACTCCAGAGAATTTCAAATAGCTTTGAAATTAACTCTTTCTTAATGAATGGCTCTGGGAAACAGTTCATCTTTTGAGCAAAGGTCTTTGACAAATCTGTTCCTTTGATGGCATGATTCAGTTCAGATTATCTGTCTCTTCTGTGATTGGTGGTGGCAGTTTTTATTTTTTTTAAGTATAATGATATGTCCTTCAGGTTTTCAAATGTGTTGGCATGGAATGGAGAAAATTAGTCACACAAGACTTAGTTAACATTTCCTGTATCTGTGATTATGTTTATTATCAGTGTGTATGTCATGTGTTTGTGTGTGATCAATTATCCCCTTGTTTAGTTTCAAAGATGAGTTATACATTTTATTGTTTGGTTTCAGTTTTTACGTTAATTTTGTAATTTTCATTATATTTAGTAGCACAATTAACCCACCTATTTTCACTCTTTTTATTTCCATTAATGTATATTAGGCCATGAGTTTTCTTCCTTAAAAGCTTTAACTTCATTCAATAAATGTAAAGAGGAATTCTAATTACTTTCAAAGTATTCATTACACACACAAACATAATTATTATACATTATAATGTATATATGATACAGTATATTAAATATATTTTATAATATACTAGAGGCCCAGTGCACAAAATTCTGCACTTGGGGGGGGGTCCCCTCAGCCCAGATTGTAAGAGGGCACAGGCCAGGCTGAGAGACCCCACTGGTGCACGACTGGGGCCAGGGAAGGACGTGGGAGGTTTGCCAGCTGGGGAAGGACCACGGTAAGGCTCCGGGGCCTGTCCGGCCTGTCTCGTTCAGTCCTGATTGGTGGGACCCCAGCAACAAGCTAACCTACTGGTTGAAGCATCTGCTCCCTGGTGGTCAGTGCTCATCATAGCAAGTGGTTGAGCAGCCTTAGCATATCATTAGTATATTACACTTAGATTGGTTGAATGGCCAACTGGACAACCGGACACTTAACATATTAGGCTTCTATTATATACTAGAGGCCCGGTGCACAAATATATATATAATATATATATTCTCAAAATGAGCAAAAGATATTAACAGACATTTCACTAACAAAAATATAAAAATGGTTATGTTGTGATTCATGAGATATATATTTGGTCTTCCTCCACATTCTGGAATTTCCTAAGTGAGCAGAACTAAAAGGTGTCTTTTATGTTAATTATGTGACTTTTGGAAAGCTGCTAGGTACCTAAGAATGGGGATTGGTTGCCAAGGGACCTAATCACATGATTAGTGAGTTGGAACCTTCAGATGGGTTGGAGTTCAATGACCAAAGGGCAATGATTTAATCAATCACACCTATGTAAAAAACGTCAAAATAATGGGGTACTGAGAGCTTCCAGTTTGGAGATGTGGGGAGATTGGTACAACCAGAGAATAAGCCCCATACCCCTTCCCACATACCTTGCCATAGCACCTCTTTTACATGGCTGTTCCTGAGCTATAGTTTTTTATAATAAACCAGTAAGCCAGTAAGTACAATGTTTCTCTGAGTATTGTGAGCTGCTCTAGCAAGTTAAAGGAACTCGAAAAAAGGTTTTCTAGAACTTCCTGTATGTAGTCCTTGATCAGAAGCACAGGTGACAACCTGAACTTGATTTGGCCTCTGAAGTGTGGGGCTGGGGCGGGAAGTCTCCTATGACTGAGTCTTAAATTGTGCCATCTGATGCTATCTATAGGTAGGCAGTGTAAGAACTGAGTTAATTGCTTCCTGGTGTTGGAAACACACACACACACACACACACACACACA
>NW_005371677.1:1644326-1667517 GCF_000412655.1 Myotis brandtii
TAATAAGTACATGATGACATGGTCATTGGAGAAATACAAATTAAATCTAAAGTGAGAGACCAATGCATGCCCACTAGATCAGCTACAGGAAATAAGACCAACAATAACAAACACTGGTGACAACATGAAGAAATAGAACACTTCATACAACCACATTGGAAAACAGTTTGGCAGTTTCTCAAAAAGTTAGACATAAACTATCATAGGATACAAAACTCTTTGGTATATATATATCCAAGATGTATGAAAGCATATGGCCACTCAAAGACTTGCCCGTGAATGCTCAATGCAGCCTTATTCATTATAGCTGTGAACCTCAAGATGTGAACCCTGAGAAGATTTTATCTGCTGAGATGACTCCCCATGGTCAACCAAGGACCCAAATTTTATGAATAATAAGAGCCTAATGGCCATTTTGCAGGAATGGCTCCTTGGGTACTCTGTATACTAGAAGAACCTCAGCGTGAACTCTCAGCTGCCTGCACTATACCTCATTTGTTTACACCTTCTGAGTCAACCACTGCAGGAAAGCCCTGGTTTCCATCTTTCTGCCAAAGGACAAAGACCTGCCTTGTCCAATCCCAAATGCACAATTTGGATACCTCATTTACATAAAATAAACCTAGTTGAGAACCTGGGTGGGAACTTTCATTGTAAAAGGCAGCATCTCTTTGGTCTCAGTGGAAAACAATTTAGATTGCGACTTGAACCTGTGTCCTGAGCTGCAGCATCTTTTTTGCTCAAGTAAATGCTTTTTATTCTTTATTGAAGTGTAATATTAATTTTGCTTTACGTAACCAAAAAGTGGAAACAACCAAAATATCATCAAGTGATGAATGAATAGATTAAGAATAGTATAACCACAACTTAGGATACTATCTATTATAATAAAAGCACTAGTGGCCCGGTGCACAAAATTCATGCACGTTAAAAGGGAATTAATTAGAAGAAATATTTTAATATTGCTATTTGCCCTTTCTCTATAATAGAAGTGTCAGAGATGAAAGAAAATTAGTAAAATGTATATAAAATCTCCCTCCTGTCAGAGTCTAGGGCAGGGGTGGGCAAACTTTTTGACTCGAGGGCCACAATGGGTTCTTAAACTGGACCGGAGGGCTGGAACAAAAGCATGGATGGAGTGTTTGTGTGAACTAATATAAATTCAAAGTAAACATCATTACATAAAAGGGTACGGTCTTTTTTTTTTTAGTTTTATTCATTTCAAAAGGGCCGGATCCTTGCCCACGGCTGCTCTAGAGTGATGCTTTCTTAATGCAAATAACTTGTCAAGTCCCTGCCCACCAGCCGCATGCACTTCAAAAACGCAGGAGACCCAGACCTGACCAGCCCCACCCCCATTGGGTGAGACCCAGACCCAGCCGGCCACACCCCTGTCCAGCCTTGCTGGGCGGGGGACACAGCCTGAGGTCCCCCGGCCGGGCGCAGGGGCAGGGTGCGCAGCCTGAGGTCCCCCATCAAGCCCTGCCAGGTGGGGGCTGTGGCCTGAGGTCCCCCATCAAGCTCCGCCAGGCGAGGGGTGTGGCCTGAGATCCCTATCAAGCCCCACCGGCAGGGGGTACAGCCTGCGGCCCCCGTCAAGCCCAGCCCCCCTGCAGTGTCACGTCAGCACTGAACAGGGATGCACGCAGGCAGCGTGACTTTAGTGCTGGGGGCAGAAATCCCAGCCCCCATCCCTGCCCACAGACTGGTGGTGACTGGGACACCATTACGGACAAATTAGCATATTACCTCTTTATATGTATAGATAATATGCAAATCAATGAAATGGCCAAACAATGGAACGACCATCCAGACTATCACGCTATGACACCCACTGGTGCCAGGCCAGCCAAGGCAGTGCGATGCGATTGGTTGTGGGCCTGGCCATCTCCCCATGATTGCCCCGCAGAGGGAGGCCCAGGCTACCTGGCCAGCAGCACTGCAGTGGGTGGGCAGGGCCTCCCTCTGCGGGGCAATCGATTACGGGGCTCCTGGACTGTATGAGGGCACAGGCCAGGCTGAGGGACCCCTCCAGTACACAAATTTCATGCACCGGGCCTCTAGTTCAGTAATAAAAAGCAAGGAATTTCTGGGCATGCTAGGATATGAATTAACTTCAGAAAACATTATATTAAATATCAGAAGCTAGACAAAGGAGACTACGCATGTTGGATGGTCCCATTCATATAACATACCCAGCAAAGCCCTAGCTGGTTTGGCTAAATGGATAGAGCATCAACCTGGGGACTGAAGGGTCCTGGGTTCGGTTCCAGTCAAGGGCAAATGCTCAGGTTCAGGTTGCAGGCTCAATCCCCAGTAGGGGGCATGCAGGAGGCAGCTGATCAACGATTCTCTGTCATCATTAATGTTTCTATCTCTCTCTTCCTTTCTGAAATAAATAAAAATATTTTTAAAAACACCATGAAAGTATTTAAAAAATAAGATAAAATTTCCAACAAAGGCAATTTTATAGAGATAGTAAACTAATGGATGCCTGGAGCTGGAGGTGGGAAGGGGAGATAGATTAAATTGAGCTGAGCTATAAATGGGCATGAGAAATCCTTGTAGGGGATAAAAATGTTCTAAAACTAATTTATGGTGGTGGTTGCACCTATTGATAAAGTTGCACAGTTGAAATAGGTTAATTTTAAGATATTTAAAATATATCTCAATAAAATCATTACATAAATATGTTTACACACATATAGTTTTTAAATTTATACACTGTTGCTTTTCATAGTTCCCTACATAATTTTGTGCTGTCTTATATCAAATCATAGGACAGGGGTGGGCAACCCCTGGCACGCATGCCAAACATGGCATGCCAGTAACTTTTGCTGGCACATGAAACCCTCTCTTATAATCTTCCATTTACAATTTTTTTCTTAATATCGACTTTTTTATTTTTCAGATAAATTCAGTGTAGGTGCATCTTAGATAAATAAATAATTTTACATAACAAGTTATCTTAAAGACCATAGACATGGATTGACGAGAGAGGGGAAGAGCAATTTCAATAGTGTCGAAAATGAACTACTGAGGACTTGGAATGCCATTCCAGAAAATTTTTTCTGTTTAAAAAACTTTGCAACAGCGTTACTCTCCATGTTTTCATCCACATACGCTTGTGAATCTTTGTTCTCAGTGATAAATTTTGTTAAGTCTCGTAATAGGAGTAGCCTGACAGATGAAAGTAGTAGCTTGTGCATATCTCTGAAGGTCATGAAATATAAACCTGATGTAAAATCTCTGTCATCAGTGATGCAGCAGCAAAAGTCCCACTGATAATATCAAACGGAGTCATAAAGTTTCCTGTCGGACTATCAGTGTACATGTATACATTAAAAAATAAATCAAATAGGCATAACATGTTCTCAAAAAAGTAGGGTTGGCACGCAGAAGAATTTTGAGTCAGAGATTTTGCTGGTTTTGGCACGCACTCACAAAAAGGTTGCACACCCCTGTCATAGGATGTAGTTTATATTAGCTTGACTTTTCAAAACTGATTAAAGTGTTTTTGTGACATTACATGTGCCAATATTTGGAAAGTTCATAGCATTTTAAAAAGAATATTTTCTATGATCAGTGTTCAGAATTTGAAAAAATTACTACTATATATTAATGGTATTAGACATTTTACATATTCACTCTTGTTTTAATTTAATTTAGCATAAAATAGACAAGAAAAATTCAAGTCTGTTACAAATGTGTAACATTTCTCCTAGGATTTCCTGATGATTTAGTTCTATGACTATTATTCAATGAATGTATATTCCCTTTACCTTCATCATAAATTGTATTATTTTTATTATTTTTATTATTTTGGATTTCCATTGCTAAATCCCACTATTTTGTTTTTATTTGCATATTTCTAAGGTTCTATACAGTATTCATTTTTTTTCTATATCTGGCTTTTCTGAGATATGTTGTATTGCCTGTATTTTTGTATACAATGTGTTATTAGGTTTTGTTCTTGGGTCCAATAGAAAATCTTTTACTTTAAATGGTTGCGTTAAGCCCATTTACATTTATTTAAATAATACATATGCTTGGTTAATTGTCATTTATTTTTCCCCCACTGCTTCCTTTTAATCTTTCATTCAATAAACAATGTTTGTTTTCTTTTATGTATGGTTGTATTCTCTCCTGATTATCTGGAATGTTTATACATCATCTTCTAGTTTTCTTTATAGCCATTACTTCTAGCAGTGTACTTAGTTATCCAAATCATTGGACAGGCTCTATTGACTTCCTCTTCTACTTATGTCCCAACCACTGCTTATTTTGTGTCAATCAGAACAGACTAGGCTATACTGCAGTGAAAAAGAACAACATTTCAGTGACTTGTCACAACAAAGCTGACTTCTTGCTCAGAGTGCTCGGCAGCCTGGGCTTCTCCCCAAAGCAGCTGTTCCTGTGGCAGCTCAGATCCCAGGCTGCTTGGACCTTGTGGCACCTACCTCGCCACACAATGGTTCGGGGCCACTCTGCAGGGAGGGGAGCTGAGTTCCTGCTGCAGGAACCAGTGCATCAGTCCGGAAGTGACAGCAGTCATTTTTGTTGACATCCCTTTTGCCATAAACTAAGTTCTAGGAAGGAGAAAGTATTCCTTGTAGGCACCAAGAATGAAAAGTGAGTGAGATATGAGTAGTACTTATAATACTTAATACATGATTCCAAATATCTTATTTTGTTTGATGTCTACCTTTATATATATATAGTCATTCTTGTATTAATACTTTGATCACTTTGATATGAGACTTGATCATAAAATGATACTGATTATAAAATATAAGAAAACTGGATAATTTATTCTCTTGTCTACCTTCTGTCCCCTTCTAGTCTTATCTCTATGATTTATAACATTTCTACAAGGTCAGAGGTTATAAAATTCCTCACTGTCTTTTGAAACATCTGAGGGAGCATGGTCTCTGTTTTACAAATGTGTGGCCTTGCCCCTCACTTCCCACACTCTATGTAAAAGAGTGTAATAATATTTTACATGACAAAAGTCTCATGAAAATAAAATGCAGTAACATCTTAAAATGCTGAAAACATTTCTAACAAATAGTAAGCCCTGCAGAAACGTTATATGTAAAACCCCAAACGTTAGTAAAAGTTCGTAAATAAATGAGTGAAGTTTTCTATTAACATGTTTTAGAATAAGGGAAAATGTATCAAAATAAACACCACCCCTCAGCATATACACATTGTTTACATCAATATCAAATTAGGATACAAACTTTTAAAAATATGTAGGAAATAATGAGTATATCAAGATAACTTAAAATATATGGCAGTCTAAAATTAAATGAATTAATTAAAGTGACTTTGATCAGCAGATGGTCTTAAATGGCAAACCATGTTAACTGACACACAAAGAGCAGTAGTTGAACACATAACTGAATATGTATGAGTTAAAAAAGTAAAGGAACCCATTTTATGTAAGTGTCTATAGCCAAGGAGAAGAAAATGTGGGTTTTTTAAAATGTAGATAATAACTTGTGAAATTTGACTAATTCTCTCTGTGTAGCCCAAGCAGCTCATGCAGATCAAACTGTCTTGGAGTTTCTCAAATCAATGTCCACTAAGGCCAGCCCCTGGATTATAATTGTTGTGGGTTTGCTTGAAGCTTTTATAAGATTACCTTCTGCCGAAACCGGTTTGGCTCAGTGGATAGAGCTTCGGCCTGCGGACTGAAAGGTCCCAGGTTCGATTCCGGTCAAGGGCCTGTACCTGGGTTGCGGGCACATCCCCAGTAGGAGGTGTGAAGGAAGCAACTGATCGATGTTTCTCTCTCTCTCATCAATGTTTCTAACTCTCTATCTCTCTCCTTTCCTCTCTGTAAAAAATCAATAAAATATATTTTAAAAAAAACAAACAAACAAACAAAAAAGATTACCTTCTTGCACAACAGGAACCTGTGCAAAGGGCCCAGTGGCCTGACCTATAAGCAATTTTGAGAATTTTCTGACCAGCATGTCCTACTTTTGAACCATCCACACCACAGCTGAGGAGGAGCAGGGGAAGAATGCTCAATACATGAGAAAAAGGTTATAAGTGAATATTTAAAAGAAGAAACATGCAAAGTGTAGCTGAGTCTGCTATTTCTCCCCTAATATCTATTATTTTTCTTTTATATCAATAAAAACTTTAGATGGATACATGGCTCCCCAGTGAAAGACGACATTTCTCCAGATTACCTGCAGCTAAATGTGGTCATATGTCTTCACTTCTGTTCCATTGCAAAGAAAGGAAGTTATGTCATGTGTACAATTTCTAGGCAGTGCCTTATCATGAATAACCACATTCCCATTTCTTCTATCTGTAGCTGGAATGGGGCTGAAATGGCAGCAGCTGGGATAAACATTTCAGACCAGGAAATGGAAGCTAGATATTAAGGGTGACTAGCAACAAGGTGATTGTGTCTGGGCCCCTATGACTGCATAGAGCAAAGCCTTGAAAACACAGGAACTCAGCATAAGAGAGAATAAATAAAGAACTTTTACAAAGATTAAGCTCTCATGAAGTAAGATTATTTTTAAAAATTCTTTATTGTTTAAAGTATTACGTATAGTATTACATATGTCTCCTTTTCCCCCCATTGACCTCACCCGGCCACCCCCACCCCCCAGCACACGTCCTCACCCCCAAGTGTCTGTGTCCATTGGTTATGCTTATATGCATGCATACAAGTCCTTTGGTTGATCTCTTACCTCCCCCACGCCGCCTTCCCTCTGAGGTTTGACGGTCTGTTCAATGCTTCTCTGTCTCAGGATCTATTTATGTTCATCAGTTTATGTTGTTTATTATATTCCACAAATGAGTGAGATCATGTGATATTCATCTTTCTCTGACTGGCTTATTTCGCTTAGCATAATGTTCTCCAGGTCCATCCACGCTGTTGCAAATGGTAAAAGTTCCTTCTTTTTTATAGCAGCATAGTATTCCATTGTGTAGATGTACCACCATTTTTCAATCCACTCATGTGCTGATGGACCCTTAGGCTATATCCAAATCTTAGCTATTGTAAATTGTGCTGCTATGAACATAGGGGTGCATATGTCCTTTCTGATTGGTGTTTCTGATTTCTTGGGATATATTTCTAAAATTGGGATTACTGGGTCGAATGGAAGTTCCATTTTTAGCTTTTTGAGGAAATTCCATACTGTTTTCCACAGTGGCTGCACCAGTTTGCATTCCCACCAGCAGTGCCTGCAGGTTCCTTTTTCTCTGCATCCTCCCAAACTTGTCATTTGTTGATTTGTTGATGATAGCCATTCTGACATGTGTGAGATGGTACTGCATTGTCCTATTTATTTGCATCTCTCGGATAATTAGTGACTTTGAGCATGTTTTCATATGTCTCTTGGCTTTCTGAATGTTTTCTTTTGAAAACTATCTATTTAGGTCTGTTGCCCATTTTTTGATTGGGTTGTTTATCTTCCTTTTGTTAAGTTGTATGAGTTCCCTATAAATGTTGGAGATTAAACCCTTATCTGAGATAGCATTGCCAACTATGTTCTCCCATGCAGTGAGCTTTCTTATTGTTTTGTTGATAGTTTCTTTTGCTGTGCAGAAGCTTTTTATTTTGATATAGTCCCATTTGTTTATTTTCTCTTCAGTTTCCATTGCCCTAAAAGCTGTATCAGTGAAGATATTGCTACAACATATGTCTGATATTTTGCTGCCTGTGGATTCCTCTAAGATTTTTATGGTTTCCTATATTATGTTTAAGTCCTGTATCCATTTTGAGTTTATTTTAGTGTATGGTATAAGTTGGTGGTCTCGTTTCATTTTTTGCATGTATCTGTCCAATTTTCCCAACACCATTTATTGAAGAGACTGTCTTGACTCCATTGTATGGTCTTGCCTCCTTGTCAAATATTAATTGAGCATAGTGGTTTGGGTCGATTTCTGGGTTCTCTATTCTGTTCCATGGGTCTATATGTCTGTTCTTGTGCTAGTACCAGGCAGTTTTGAGAACAGTGGCTTTGTAATATAGCTTATATCTGGTATTGTGATCCCTCCAACTTTGTTCTTCTTTCTCAAGATTGCTGTGGCTATTTGGGATCATTTTTTGTTCCATATGAATTTTTGGAGAGTTTGTTCTAGGTCTGTGAAATATGCCATTGGTATTTTAATAGGGATTGCGTTAAATCTACAGATTGCTTTGGGTAAATGGACATTTTAATGATGTTGATTCTACCAATCCATGAACACGGTATAATCTTCCATTTGTTTACTAGTATATCTTCCTCTATCTCTTTTTTCAATGTCCTGCACTTTTCTGAGTAGAGGTCTTTTACCTCCTTAGTTAAGTTTATTCCTATGTATCTTAATTTTTTTGCTGCAATGGTAAATGGAATTGGTTTTTTTGTTTGTTTGTTTGTTTCTCTTTCTGTGAGTTCATTATTGGTGTATAAAAAAGCCATAGATTTCTGGGTGTTAATTTTATATCCTGCTACATTGCTGAATTCATTTATTAAATCTAGTAGTTTTTTTTACGTACAATATCATGTCATCTTAAAATAATGACAGTTTGACTTCTTCTTAAACCACCAGATTTTGCAGAAATTGGTTTACTATGTAGCAGGTAAATTATTTAAAAATAATTATCTATGATAAGGAAAACAAAGTCTTCAGATAGATAAGCAAGATAAAACATGTCCACAAAGGAAGTACAAACACTCTGGCTTCAGAGTCAAATGATTGCGGAGTACCTTCTTCAACTACTTTTGTCCAAAATATGATTGAAATATTTTATAACCAGCAAAATCATTGTTTTATATATGAAAGGAACTAAAAAACATTCTCAGCTGGGATAGGACTAGGAAATACATCATCTACATTACTCCACCAATATGCTTTTAAAAAATTAAATATATACTTACTGTTATGTGACTATGAATTGTGTCACCCCTCAAATTCATACGTGGAAGTCCTAACCCCTGGCACCTCAGAAAGTGACTTTATTTGGAAATTGGATCATTAAATATATATTTATTTGAGAGGAGTAGTGTGGGCCCCTAATCTGATATGACTGGTATTCTTATAAAAGGGACATTTGAACACAGACACAAATATTAGAACAACACCGTGGAAAATTAAGGGGCAGAGATTGGAGTGATGCACCAGAGGCTAAAGAAGGCAATTGATTGCCAGCAAATAACCAGAAGGTCAGAGAGACGTGAACCAGATCCTTCACCTATCTCAGCCAGCCCTGCCAGCACCTTGGTCTCTAGCTCTTAGCCTCTCAGTGGTTCTCAACCTGTGGGTCGTGACCCCTTTGGGGGTTGAACGACCCTTTCACAGAGGTCGCCTAAGACCATCAGAAAACACATATATAATTACATATTGTTTTTGTGATTAATCACTATGCTTTAATTATGTTCAATTTGTAACAATGAAAATACATCCTTCATATCAGATATTTACATTACGATTCATAACAGTAGCAAAATTATAGTTATGAAGTAGCAACAAAAATAATTTTATGGTTGTGGGGTCACCACAACGTGAGGAACTGTATTAAAGGGTCGCGGCATTAGGAAGGTTGAGAACCACTGCTCTAGACCCATAGGCAACAATTATCTCTTGTTGAAGACACCTAGGATGTGGTATGTCGTTACAGCAGTCCTAGCAAACCAAAATACTTCCTCAGTTGGGATAGCAAAAAAGTAAAGAACTAACGAATGGAAAGCCCATCACATAAAAGGACTAATTAAAAATATTGAACCCAGTTCAACATGGCAATAATCTCTAAATCATTATTTCAAATATAGTTACAAGACAGAATGTGAATGTCCAAATGTTATCTAAAGGATTAATAATGTACAACACAATGGGCACCCATGTGAATGATAAGTCAAATACCTTTGTCAAAGTCAATTTCCTTTGAAATGTCTTCCCTTAACTCAGAAGTCTTCCTCCATAAGTTCGTGAACATAGAAATGTGAATTTCTTTTTCATGAGCATGAGTAATCCCACATACAAAACTGGAATGCATTTACTCAGTAATAAAGCTCATGGTCAGTGGAAATGACTTTGATTCTTAAAAAATGGAGAAATTAATAAATTAGCCATGTGACCATTATGATCTTTAGTTCTACTTCAGAACTTTAATATATTTTTATTGATTTCAGAGAGAAAGGGAGAGGGATAGAGAGATAGAAACATCAATGATGAGAAAGAATCATTGATCAGCTGCCTCCTGCACAACCCCTACTGGGGATCGAGCCTGCAACCAAGGCATGTGCCCTTGGCCGGAATCTAACCTGGGACCCTTCAGTCCTCAGGCTGAGGTTCTATCCACTGAGCCAAACCGGCTAGGGCTTCAGAACTTTAAATGTAAAGCCTTAAAATGTAAATGTTGGGCTTTGAAATAATTTTTAAAGGATAATGTATAACTGAATGGACAGACATTTTATTCATACTTGATTTAAATAGCAGCTTTAACAGTTATTCAGCAAAGTTTTGCATATAATCATTACTACACTGATGCTTTTAAAGGCTTACTGAATACCACCTAAATAAATAAAAAGAGGTGTTGGAATTCAATTCCAATATTTAGCTCATTCCACACAATGTTTCTCTGCCTAAAATAGGGTTTAGTTGAACTGGAAAAAAAAACACAAAAACATTTTGTTCACTTTATAGAAATATTTTATTTCATGTATATATTTATTATAAAAAACAAATAAAACACATAGTTAAGTTATTTCCTCTCACCTGTTTATTTATTTTTCACGAAGCAATTTATTTCTTTGTTCAGGTTTAGCTTCAACTCTTGAGTTTGATTTCTTTGATATTCTTTCAAATGTAAGTAAATTCTCCTGGCATTCCCTAGTGACTGAGTAACTTATTTCTGCAGTAGCAATATTTTGTTTTTCTACTACTTTCAGGCAGTAACCTGAGCCTATTCAACTGAGTCTGCTCCGAATTTAAGTACTGCATAAATTTCAACTTTTTATAAGCCTAAAAGGTTCAGATTTTTTTTTTCCTTTTGTGGCCTCTCAGGAATTCTAAAAACCCCAAACTTAGAATCATTTTATGCTTTAAACAAAAAGCTTGGCAGGGTTTTCAAAATGTTGGTAAAACAAAATGTTAAAATATAGACTGAGCAAGTTTTGTTCAAGACCAAATGACAACATAACATAAAACAAATTTTTAAAAATATAAATTTTCTTAATGAATCATAATGTCACTTCTAATAGGATTGTCTAAACTAAGTTAATAAAAGATTTACTTGTGCTTCTATGAATGTTATTTTCTAAAAAGTTGTTATGGGAGGAAGTAATGTTTACTTGGCAGTTATGACAAAATAACTCGTTCACACCTTTGTCTCTATATTGGTCATTTTTATTTAATGAATGTAATAATTCCTGTTTCGAGATTATTAAGTTTTAAGTGGTGAAGCTACTCCCTTTAAGAAGTGGAAAGTGTTTGTTTTCAAAGGAAGGCTTCTTTTAAGGAAAAAAAGAGTGATGAATTTTGCTTCCTGTTTAAAAGAAACACCTTCATTTCCTATTAACACACAATCGAAATATTCTAGTGATGGGTAAGATTTTGACTGAGTGGATGATTAGGTTTATTATCCCATTTTACTGAAAGAAAACCCAGATGCAGGATGTTCATGTTCTGACTGTTAATTAGAAATAAATGATATTTTTTATCTTTGTATCACAACATTCCTCGATTTCTATTACTTTGTTTTAGTTTAGTTATACTTAATTGGTCAATACATTAATTGTATTTATTTATTAAAAGCTAGACTTACATTTTCACTTAGATCCATTTAAACACTTAACTATTTGATTTCAGACAAAAGTAAAAGTATTATCTAATTTTAAATTCATATTTCTATTATTTTGTGCTTCTAAAAGTTGTCAAATCAAAGTTCTCAAAATATGAATTATCACAAAACCTTTATTTGGATACATTTATTGTCTTTAAATATCACAAAAACATTTGTGTTATACAACAATAACATAGATGTATTGATGAGTGAAAAAAAGAAATATGAGTAAGTGTACATGTTTTTCTTATCTCCTGATGAACTAGAGTGGGGCCTTGACTTCCGAGTGTCCCGACTAATGAGTTTTTTGAGATACCAGCTGTCTCTCGGCCAATTTTTTGCATTGAATTGATAGAGTAATTTGAGTTAAGGAGCTCCTTAAGGAGCCCCTTAACGAGCTCGGTCTCAGAACGAATTAAACTCGTAAGTCAAGGCCCCACTGTATAACCACTGAAAATATTTTGATATAAAATTTTTTATTTATTTGTTTCCTATAGCAACAAAAGCCAAAATTCAACCTTTTCTTTGTGTTGTGTATTGTATTATATAAACTAGAAATAATAATACATGTTCGTGACTAATAACCTCACTTAAAAATTAAAAATTTGGTTGATTTTTACTGTGCTTTATAAAATCTTATTTTAATCGTAAAACAGATACATATTCATCTGAAAATGGGCATGTACTTGATTCTTATATATTGCAATGAATTTTTTAGATTCTTAAGCGTGCTCATGCCAATGCATAGGCCCAGATGCACTTAAATCACTGGAATTTCAGAGAAATCACCAAACATTATTAAGATGGGTTTTCTCCTATGTGTTTCCACATCCTTGTTAATTATGTGCTCATATTGTTTCATAATCTTGAACATTTTATGAGCAAAGACTGGCATTAAGAAATCACCTGTTCCTAATTTACTCCTTACCTAAAGCTAGAGCACAATGTTCTATTTGTAATATCAGGGCAGTTGGTTGATGTAAAAAAAAACCAAAAAAAAAACCCTGATATTAATTACAGAAAATTGTCATCAAATGGAAAAGAAAAATGAAGAGTCTTATGGAGGCTTAATCCTGATTACAGCTTAAAATTGCTCCCTCCATTAACACGATCGACACTCCCAAGGAGCAAAGTTTATAGGGGAACAAGTAACCAGATATTTTCTGGGGAAGATCTGTTTTCATTTTTTTAAGTTGTTTTATTTCTTTTCTTTCTGCCAGTGTAGCAATTGTTAACTTTTAAAATCTTGTGTAAAATATCTTTTCAAGAGTATTAAGAGAAAAAGCCTTCCTAATTATTAACATTTTTCATTTTTTACTATGCATATAGCCAGTGGTTGTAAAACTGCAGCTACACAAATCCACTAACATAAATGTTTTAAATATAAATTTAACATGAAAAGATGGTATTAGCCAAGGTAAATAGTCACTAGATATACACATTTTAACCATGTGAATTGGATTAACTTCAAAGGATCAGAATGACATTTGGTAAATAATCACTGTCAGCACATTAGTGCGCTGGAACCTTAGTATTTGGGGAAGAGATAATTCACCCATTTTGGTGAGCAATACTCTCACCAGAGAGTTGAATTACTACCCAATCAAATCCGGGACCCTATATTCATGGGACACCTGGTTTGAGAAATGAAAGGCATTTCATAAACATTATTTTAGCTACCTTCACAGCTCTAGATTCTGCATTAGTCACTCGTCCATTCCATTGCCTGCTCATCAGTTCACTAAGTTTATAACAGCTTACCTCCCTGGGCAAACTAGGATATGGACTTTCACAAACGAAGTAGTAGAATGCAATCCTCATAAAGTATCACAGAATTTCAGCACATCTATTATTACCCTTACATCCTGAGCTCTTTGCAGACAATAGGTCAGAAAAACTAAAAGTCTTAAAAGCTTTTTTTTCCCATCAATAAATACAAATAATACAATCTATACAAACATAAATTTGTATTTTCTAAGAAATGTTTCTAGTTAACTTTTGTACCAAATATTGGGTTTCACCTTCAAACCTTGGAGATTCAATCTCTTTACTCCATAGCTTCAAGGTGTTCATCTATAATTCAGTGTCACCATTTCCAGCTGAGAATATGATCAAGCATGAATCATGGAGAGAGCTTATGGTTAGAGAAAATGATATTCAAGTACTGGTCTTTTTGGGCATTCTTCTTCTAGATCAACAGTTATTTCCACAGTTGCTAGGGCTCTAATGCCTTTATTCATGTATGATATCTGGGGGATGGCTAGGAGGGTTTGATATGCCTTTTATTGAGATGTAATTTACATACCATAAAATCTATCTGTTTTAGTTGTACAGTTTGTTGCATTTTAGTATATTTTTCGAATTGTGCAACTATACCACAATCTAATTTTAGAAAATTATACATCACCCTGAAAGGAACATTGTGCTTGTTGACAACCACATACCATTTCTCCCCTCAGCACTGGGCAACCAATAATCTCTTTGCCTCTTCTGTCCATTTCATACAATATGTGTTCCTTCCTGACTGTCTTCTTTCACTCAGCACGATCTTTATTAGGTTCATGCATGTTGTGACATGTATCACTACATTATTCCTTTATATTTGTATTTGTTCCTGTGGTTTTAAACATGATTTCATTACTTTTGTTTCTACCAGAAATAGCTCTGTATAGAGAAATATGTGATTTTTAAAATTTTATTTTTCAATTGCGATTTACATTCAGTACTATTGTTTTAACTTTTCAGATGTACAGAATAGTGGTTAGACAATCATATACCTAACAAAGATGTATGTGTAATAATTACTTCTTGGGCTACTTTTTTCATGGAACTGTCAACCTAAGATAGATAAGTCTCACAAGTTTCATAACTTTAAAAAATAAACATATAAAATCTCATGATGAGGACAGATAAAGGAACATTTAAATCAAGGAAATAACTTTTATAAAGCAGGGAGCAGGGGAATTATACAAAACAAACTTAGTTATAACTTTATTGAAAGTATTGTGACATTTGTATTAATTTTAACTTATCTTGATAAAAGGATTATATGAAGAAGATAACATATAGACCTATGGGATATTAATGTGTAATGGTCACTTCAATTTGGAAAATAACAAGTAAAATAACTTATTTCATTTATTCCAAGCAGAACTTCTTGAGCTTTTAAAGGTTAATGTGAAGTATGAATTTCCAAGAGGGAGATATAAAGAAATAACATGTCCAAATTTATTTAACCAGTGAATAAGTATTTTGAGACTTTATCCAGTGGTTCTCAACCTTCCTAATGCCGTGACCCTTTAATACAGTTCCTCATGTTGTGGTGATCCCCCAATTTCATTGTTACAAATTGAACATAATTAAAGCATAATGATTAATCACAAAAACAATATGTAATTATATATGTGTTTTCCGATGGTCTTAGGCAACCCCTGTGAAGGGGTCGCGACCCACAGGTTGAGAACCACTGCATAACCCAATTTAGAACATGGGCATGTTCTAATAAGTGATAGACAGTATTGGAAGTGGATGCAAACACCATAATAGAAGTCTATATAAAAAGAATTGAGTATCCAACTGCTAACTTCCTCTGAAATCATAACTTTGAAATATTAAAGGGTGCAGTTTTTAGTACATCCAATAATATATTGACAGGTAGAATTCTACGATGACTCTCACAGCCTCATCTCCATACCTTTGTAAAAATCTCCTCCCCTTGAGTCTGGGCAGAGTGTGTGACTTGTTTCAAACCACTAGGATTTCAAGATGACTTGGTAGGATTCTCATGATTAGGTTATGTTATACAGCAAATTAATCAAAAGAGAGATCCTCCAGCTAGCCTTGAACAAGTAAACTCCCAGGAGCTGAAAGTGGGCCCTTGCTGACAGCTTGCAAGAAAACCAGGACTTCAGTCATTCAGCTGCAAGGAAATGCCCTCTGCGACAACCTGAATAACTTCAAAATCAGATGTTTCCCTGGTAAAGCCTCCAGACGGAAATGGTAGAGGGCATTTGATGGCAGCCTTCTGAGACCCTCAGCAGGACACCCAGCTAAGCCTTGCCTGGAATCCTGATCCACAGAAACCAAGAGTTTTTGTCTTAATTGGCGAGGTGTGCAGTAATTTGTTAGCAGCAACTGATGGCATATATAGTATATTAGGTATCCCCCAAAATGTATACACACTTAACAGCTGATAGTTCAATTGATGTTTCTTTCTTTTTCAGATGTAACTCATTGGAATTAATCATTATTCAAAGTGTATACATTTTTTTGGACATCCTATATATGCTATTGATATATGTTTAGTTTTTCCTCCAGAGATTGCAAGATGGAATTAACTTTTTGGAAGAGTTAAGCTGTCATTGATCAAGCTATTTGCTTGTCTCCTTAAAATGCTCAAATGTAATTGTCAACATTAGGAGCATAATATATTGACCCTAGAGTATGGATCCTGGCATTTTGAGATGCTGTATTTATTACTGAGTTATGCCACTTGGGTGTAATAGCATGGAAATGGGATTTCCTGACAATATCAGTGTCATGTAGAAATGTTTATATTTTATCCATTTTACATACTAGCATGAGGCCTTTTCATAGGATGCATATTTTAGAATGGAAAAGCAAAACCTTGAGCTCTCTGGAAGGTGAAAAATGTACTCATGTTGGCTGTGGCTGAAATTTAGTCCATTCTAATACGCTAGACTTACTATTTCTTTCAACATTAAAACCATACGAAAAAGCTCTGTTGGTGCCTTCCGGATATTCTGGTCAGAGTACAATCGAGAGAGCTCATTGAGGACAGACTCTTTTTGAGTGGTTGGTGCCCTGTTTGAATGGATTCCAAGAACCGTTCTTAGTATCATGACTCCAAAAATAGAAGTATTAATAATTACCCATACCTTCACCAAAATTAAGAAAACAACAAACCCCTCTTAGACCAGAAGCACTGTGTCTGCCATTTTTTACAAGCTACAGCAAATGCAGCTTTTAATTATGCTGCAATAGTTTTGGTCTCTTCTTTACCTTTTTGGACAACATTCATTTAATATAGAAAAGCTTTATTTTTGAAGTATTCTAGGTGTTTCAATCAGATTACTAGAAAGTGCACTTTGAAGATAAAAAGTATAACATTTTATCGTTAAAACATGCTTGACATTGGGAGTACACAGATTCTTAGTTTGCTAAAATACACTAGTTTGATTCTGATTTCATATTTCTTATTTGTACCTTGTTTCTCTCTCAGCTACTTGTGGAAAATAATTACAATCTGTGTTCATTGCAAAATCATTACAGAAATTCGCAGCTTTACTGACATGTTTTTATTGACACTTATAGTATTATTTTATGAAGTTTGATATTTATATTAGTATTCTCATCAGTAATATTATGTTCCAGTTAATGACCATAGAGTCATTAACCCACTATTATTAATGAGAATTATAGCACAATAGTAAAATAAAGAAACAAATTTATGAAACGTAAACAGCAACATGTAAGTGAAGTGGGAGTAAGTTCCCTGAGGATAATTGAATCTTGATAATTGTCTATTAAAATAGAAAAACTGAATAGCCCAGCCAGTGGTTGAGCAATGGCCTATGAACTAGGAGGTCACGGTTTGATTCTCTGTCAAGGGCACATACCTGGGTTGTGGGCTTGATCCCCCATAGGGGCATACAGGAGGTAGCCAATTGATGATTCTCTCTCATCATTGATGTTTCTATCTCTCTCTCCCTCTCCCTTCCTCTCTGAAATCAATAAAAATATATTTAAAAATAAAAAAAAAAGAAAAACTGAATAGTGAAAGGCTTCTAGTTGCTAGAATAGCTGCTTCTAAAGCCCTAACATATATTAATTCTTGCAATGACATTATACACAAAGTATAATTATAATCCTCATTTTATAGTTGTAGGAATGAAAGCAGGCAGAGCTTGAAGGATTTTTCTGACATCACATAGTTTATGGAGCAAAGCCAGATTTTAATCCAGGTGCTGTAACTGCAAAATTGGACCCTTGACCAATACACACTCTCTGAGGTTTTATTCAACTACGCAGAAATGTAGCTAGATGAAATTATCTTCCTCATTTCCCCTTTCATAAACTTCAAGCTGAATACATCAGAGCAGAAATGACACTATCGTTCTTACAATGTACCAATGATTTTGTTGCAACGATTCTTCCTATTTGGAGATGGAGGTGGGATCCCCTCTTGATGCACAAGAGGAGGTGCCGGGGGACAATTTCTGCCCCTTCCCATAGATGCGTGCTGGGAGAATACACCCATTATCCCACGTTAAAAGCGTGTTTGTTTGTTTGCTTGCTCATTTTGTTTTTTATCAATGAACCAGAAATGAAGACTTTGAAATGAATATAGAAGTTTGCTCATGGGAAATATTTATTTATTTAGTTTTACACACACTTTCTGTTGGAGGAGAGTGGCACGGTGATGTCTCAGGGATAGAAAGAATTTGATTCTGTGAAATCTTCTAAACGGGCTAATTATAGACTTCCCGTTAAAAGAAAATTCAGTGTTGCTAACAGGAGAATCCTTAGCTATGAACACAGCAGGACATGCCTGCTGGGATTGCAAACCTGGAACCTGCAAATGCTTGTGGTGTGAATTTGCCTGGCTCCGTGGAGAATGTTACATGAGCTGTGTTACTAAGTAAAAATGGAGACAGGTCATAACCGAAAGGGCTCCCTCCATGTAAATGATGTGGCTCTATGGTCCCATTGAAGATCTCACAGCTTCATCTGGGTCGCAGAGCATCCTAACGCACTGGAGATCCCTGAGGACTTTCTGTTTTGCTTGTGCCTCATGATGTGCATCATTGAACTTACTAGGAAATTTGGATACTGGCTGAGATCTCTGATCACCTGAGTCTGATTTGCCAATAGACTGTGTTGTATCTCAGCTGACAATGGGTAAAAATCAAAACCATTATTGTCGATTGGAAGGCAATCTGAAATACAAAAGAGTAAGGTACTGGTACTTTTTCCTGTTGATAATAGACCTTGCTACAAGTAAATCTCAATCCTCAAGTTTAGTTTTCTTAACTAGATTTAACTTGCCATTGAAACTTTAAATGTTTTTTCTCTGAGCTGAGACAACTAATGGTATTTTGCATCCATAATTCTACACAATCTTTGGGTCAAATAACATGAAACCAACTATACTCTGAGTAGAACTCATCACAGTTTATCATAGAGTAAACTTATTTTCCTTGAATGAAATTACAAAACTGTTTTTAACTTTTTAAGAATATCAATGATCATCAATCTTTTCAATATTTTTATTTCACTTTGTCAATTCTGCTTGGTTTGTCTTATCTATCTGTATATGTTTATAGGCCAACAAAAATTCTCTCTGCCCCTCAGAATGAAGACTTTATATCACATAGGAATCTAAGAGAAGAGGACATAATTACCATGTAATCTCCAAAAAACAAAATACCATTTTACAGCAATGCATGTTCTTTGGTAAAATATATTAGAGATGTTGAATAATTTTATAACAATTTTGCAATAAGTCATATAATTTAAAAAAAACAAAAGACATTTAGAAAATGAAAACCTTCATCTGTTACATTGACTTCTAAAGTTTAACGAGCAATGCATGTTCTTTGGTAAAATATATTATGAGATGTTGAATAATTTTATAACAATTTTGCAATAAATCATATAATTTAAAAAAAACCGAAAGACATTTAGAAAATAAAAACCTTCATCTGTTACATTGACTTCTAAAGTTTAACTTAGAGAGTTATCCCATGAAAAATATGAATTTCTTTACAGTTGTATTGCAGACTATATAACAATTGAAGGAAATTAGTATGTTCTATCATCTATAAGATTTAATCAATGACCAAAAACTACCTTCTCCTTTTAAAAGAGTAAATAATGAGAATAAGTAAAAATCAGTATGAATGGCTTTGGGAAGAATGCAATCAGTGACCAAAACCTCAATCAATTACTCATTAGATGGCATACATTTGTTTCTCAATTCTAATAGCCTTGCGGGCAAGAGTACACACTTTATTCAAAGTTTCCCTGACCACACTGTGTAAAATGGAATCCTCTGCTCTGATTTTGCTTTACCTTTCCATTACCCTCTTCCATGTTTTCCAAAGGACTGGGTGGTATTTGGAATAATATTCTTTATGTGTTTGCTTATATATTTCTTCATCTGTCCCCAATGAGACCTCAACACAGGCAAGGATGCTCTCCATCCTGTTCCCTGAATATATCCCAGTGCCCAGAGCAATCTCTAGCACATAGAAGAGACCTAATAATTCTTTATTAATGGAATAATTAAGTAAATAAGTGAAAAACAAAGTGTCTTACTCTTTGAACTGGTGTCACACACATTTTTAATACTTATAACTTTGTAACTACATGTCACAGGGCAGTTATTCATAAGTATAGTATAAGTCTTGTGTTATCATAAGGTACCTGTAAAGGTAATTTTAGCCAGTGGCTGTACTGTTACATATTTCATAAGTTGATGACAGTTTGATTACTGTGACCTTTTATATGGAAAACGAAGAAAAAGTAAGTATTGTAGAAATCTGAATTCGTTAGAGCAAAATTCTTAGTTCTGAACTGAAAATTTTAAATGTATTTTGTTACTCAAAATAACCATTTTAAAAGAATAACAGACATGAAAAAGATTCAAGAATTAAGATCTTGCTTCCATTCCCCTTATTAGTTTTCTAATGTAAATTCAATACTTGTGGACTATATTTCTGAAGTCAAAAATGACTCACATATTTTAAAGGAGGTATTATCATTCGCTAACAGGCCAATGTAGTGTTTTTTAAAACTTGAGCAAAAATTATTTACAAGTAGAACAATTTCTGTTGATGAACATAAAACTGACATTTGCCTGTAGATTAGGTGGTTAATGCAAATGAGGTCATAGCTTGAACAAGCGTTGGGAATGAACAAGCTGTTCAAGAGTCTACCTAGGTGCACCTCCTGCAATGGGAAAGGTTTCAATTTTGCCATTTTCTAAACACAGAAAAATGTATCCCTCCAATTCAGAATATTGAATGTCTTATGGAAAGCGAAAGGTCATTTGTAACTGTCCAAAGGATTGATGGAGTTGAGATACCTCCTTGACCTTCACCCTGCTCTCATAAAGAATAGTTTCAGATGACAGAGCATCAGGCAAGTTTTCAGAAAATGTCTTTTCTTCTTTTCTATTGCATAGCAAGATGGCTACATTATATTCTCTTTCATAATTGTATGGCAAGTTTTAATTACCTCGTGCCTTCTCTCATTAAAAGTTAACTGTCATCCAATGCTGCGGAGCGGTGTCTGGGATTCAGACTAACTCACGCAGTTCTGTCTGCTTTTTGCCATTGTTTGCCATCTCAGTTTCTAGAGTAATTGCTTTGGAGGCCTCATCAACCATGTCAAGGTCATCCTTTACAAATACTAACCACTACACCCCCCCAACACATACATACTTCAATTAATTACTGTCTATGAAGGATGCATATTGTAAAAAGCACCTACTCCATGATAACTCGGGGATTTTTTAATCCCCATAACTTAATTTAAAAAAACAAATAAAATGTTAGTGCAGCTATTAAAAATACAATAGAGGTGTGAATTTGTGTGAGTGTGTGTGTGCGCGTGCGTACTCACCACATTTGTCAGTTGTGAAATCTCTGTGACCTAGGGTGGCTGTATAATCTCTAAACTAGGACCTGCATAAGAGAAAATAGAATGATATTGTGCAATACTTTCTATGCAAAAGGATGCTACTGCCACACTAGATGGAGAGCAGGGGCCTCCAGCTGTTTTACGCATAATAATGATGGATTCCAGCTGATCCTACTGCCGCTATTGTCATTCATGCTTCCTTTATATTTCAGCCTGTACAGGACAGCCGCTTCCTAACTGTTCTTGTTTCCACCTTTATCCAACCCAAATTTACAATCCATATTTCTCATAGAATGTAAAGTGGATGATAAAGGAAATACCCTAATTTATTCCAGAAATAGTATGAGAATGCACTAACAGAAGGCAATTAGAACCCCAAGAAAATGAAAAACAAACCTGTTAAAATAAAGAAAATGAATCTTAATCCTTGGCTTTGCAATATTAAATAGTCAAACATCTAAGGCTATAATAACAATGGCCAAACATAATCATGCATACATACTTGTTTATTTTTAGCTAGTTGAATGAACCTATAGCCTAAGCATATAAGTAATTATTGTAACAAGGCATTTAAAATGTAGAAGTAAATATGGTTGAATTTAACTGCTTTAGCAATAAGAGAGAGATAGATTTTATTATCTTTATACTCCAAAGTTAAGAAGAAAGATAATGCCTTTGATTGAAGAAATAGAAAATGACTGTTTACATGTAAATTACTTAAGTAACAATATTTCCCAGTAGAGAGGTGGAAAAGGGCATTGAAACTGCACTGGAAGGAGTGGGAGACAGAAAGGGAACTCAATGCTATCGGGGTGCCTGATGATTAAATCTAAAAGTTAGCTGTCATCCACAGCTTTTTAAAAACTTACTTTAGAAGAATTAGAACAAAAACAATTAAAAGTTGTTGTCTTTGGGGAGTGGGCACATATTTGTTGTACGAACAATGCTTACAATTTGTTTTCTCTCAGTGTAATGAAAAGTCATTTTTTATGAGCCCTGACATAAATCTTATTTTAAAATGTGAATTACTTTTACAAATGTGCTATGAAAATAAATAGTTTCTCATAATAAATAATGAGATTAATTGTTTTAGAACAGAATGCCAGCAGAATGAGAGCTAAAAAAAAACACACAAATAATAGTTTACGTGGACAATGGCCTGCACTGGTTAAGGGTTAAGAAAACAGAAAACAGAGATATATTCCACTGTGTATATATACCACATCTTCTTTAATCCAATCAGCTATCAAAGATGGCAAGAACTATGTGCTCAGCAGCTTTCAATGACTGACACAAAATGTTTCTGAAAAAAAAGTTGTGAAATAATTATATATATCCTATCTAATAAAAGAGTAACATGCAAATTAACCATCACTCTGCCACTCTGCTACACCCACCAGCCAATCAGGAGGGAGTATGCAAATTAACCCAACTAAGATGGCGGTGGCCACGGAGCTGGAGCGAGCAGGAGGCTTGGGTTGCTCCCGGTGATGGAGGAAGCCAAGCTTCCCGCCTGCCCTGGCTGGCCCTGCACTCCGCTCAAGGCTACAAAGTTTCAATTATAGGAGATAAATAAATCCCAGATACCTGCTTCCAGCCCACCCTGGCCTCCGCTCAAGGAGGAGCTGAAAAAAAAAAAAAAAAAAGGAGAGGCTGGGAGCTTGGGTAGCCAGGGAGCGTAGCCAGCCTGCAAACAGCCATCAGCCCCTCACCCAGGCTGGCCAGGCA
>NW_005371677.1:1668401-1672969 GCF_000412655.1 Myotis brandtii
TGGTAACATTTCTATGAATAAGACCAACAAAATTATTGCCTCTTAAAAGTTCAAATCTTATGGATTGACAAAATGAATAATTATATAAATAAGGCAGATAACAGTTATCTTAAGTACTATGGAAGAAGTAGCTAAGTGATGTGACATAGAGTAACTGGCCAGGACTACCTTTATAGGCACTATATTAGTTTAGGCCGCTATAACAAAAGTACTACATACTGAGAGATTTAAACAACAATAATTATTCAGAGTTCTGGAGGCTGGGAAGTCCAAGATCAGGGTGCCAGAATAGGGAGAGAGAGAGAGATCGCTCTGCCTTTACTTATAAGGACATTAATTCCCTCTTAGGGGCTCTACCCACAAAAACTAATTACCACCCAAAGGCTCCAGCTCTAAATGCCATCAAATTAAGGCTTCAACATATGAATTTTGGAGACACAAACATTCAGTCCTTACCAGGCACTCAATATTTGTTGAAAAAGGGTGAATGAAGGAAGGGTCTTTTGAGGAGACGAAATTTAAAAACCCAGAGTTGGGAAGTAACCCCCAGAAATGAAGTCGGCCATGCAAAGGGTTAGTAAAACAGCATTTGGGCAGAGAACTGAAAGCTTGTAGGTGCTGAGATAGAAAATAATTGGATCTGTGCAAGTGATAGAAAGGAAGCCGGTGTGCTGAGTTCAGGTGGTGTAAAATGAATTTGGAGAATTAGGCACCAGCCAGATCAGCTATGGCCTCACAGGCGGGCACAGAGAAGCCAGAAATCACCGTCAGTGCACTGGTGACCACAGGAGGTTTAAGGACTGCAATGTATCTGACGTATTTGTCTGATGGGAAGATGACTTTGACTCCTTTGTGCTAAATGGAATGTATAGGGCCAGAAATTGAAGCAGAAACTATGGTTCTGAGGAGGCCATTGTATAATATCTTATTAAAGGTGAGGATATTTCTCTTAGATAATATAAGCTGAGAAGGAAAGGAAACTGATTTGTTAGGAGTTCAGAGTCAACAGGCTCAGTCAAGGATTGCCTGCGAGGCTAACAGCAAAAGACAGGAATCAACTTGGACTTCTGGCCTAAATCTCTGCTCATCCATACTTTCTTCATCCAATTACATAGCATTGACTATGCTATGAGTATAATCTGTGACTGTGAGAAGCTTATTAACTCAAGCAGTTGGGATTTGACCACAGTCTAGGCAAGTAAACTAAACTCTGAACAGTGATCTCTTTTTTAACATTCCACCTCCTGCATTGTCTATCATGTTTGGTATATACCATGTGTTCAATGTTTTTCAGTGAACAACTGTATGAGAAATAAGAGAAATGCCCAAATTGAGAATGATGATTAAATGATTGAATTTAGTTTAGAAATTCATTTTTATAGCATATAAGTATGTAATTGGATGTTTTCATTTAGAAAACACTTTCTAGCCTTTAGTTCCCTTTTGTATATTATTTGAAGATCATACCTACTCTAACATTCCAGCCTAGAGAGGATGATTCTAATTTTATACATGTGGAAACTGACAAAGGGATTCAATTTTAGTTCATTCTTTACTCCACCCTCCTATGTCCTTCTAGGCTGATAGTAGCATGTGCCGTAGGAAGGGGTTTGTGGGCAATCCTTCCAACCACTCTGAGGCTTGGTGTCTGGTCTGTAATATCAGGAAGTTAGAGCTAATGAGCTTTAAGATCATCTCCAAAGCAAACAATGAAATGTTCAACCAACATACCAATTGGGAAAAACTACCAAATTACTGTTTCTTCCTATTGGGTTTCCTCCACATATACTTTTCTCCTCATTTCTCATTCATTGATTTCAATATGTTCATTAATACCGATTTATTAGGAATCTACTAATTTCCAAAAAGTATCAAAATATTTCTAATGAAATAAGTAAAATTATTCTAAATTGAAGACACTTTTGTACAATGAACACAATATGCGGGGGACATTACTTGCAGCTGGCAATCTATAATAATAAAAGCAAAATATGCTAATTAGACCAGATAGTTGAACATCCTTCTGGACGTCCTTCTGGATGACCTTCTGGACGAAGCTGGGGCTGTGAGGGCCAAGCCAAGCCACCGTGGCTGTGAGGGTCAAGCCCCTTGCACGGATTTCGTGCATCAGGCCTATAGTACAATGATAAAAAAATGTAGATATAATTGCTACCTTCATTTTTCCAGTCTAGTGAATAAACTTATTTTTTTAAGTTTTTTGTAAACAGTAAGCCATGACACCAAATGAGAGTTTTTTCATGCCTACCTTCCACATTTCAAACAATGTATGAATTAAATTTAATTACCCATGTTTGTTTTGTCTTAGATTTTGCCCCTACTTTATTTAGAAAAATGCTAAGGATAGTGGATATGTAGGTGTGTACATTTGTCTACACATAAGACACTATGTTTTAAAATAGATTTAGCAGGTGGCTTCAGGCTAGGGTAGGAATACCTATGGATTTAGCTAAGAGAGAGGTCTCAGAGGATATGGAGTACCTGAGGATGAACTCCGTAGTAAGTAAGGAAACCAGCTAGTGTCTATCATTTTTCAGCAAGTGTCTGCAAAATGAGTAATCCAGTTGAAGCCAATATAGTATCAATTATTTTATAAAAAAATTCACTGTGTATATTTAATATAGAATTTGAAAAATAAAATAAGTTCACATATATAGATTATATGTCTAAGTTTACAAAAACCACATCAAAGATAAAGGCGCTTTTTATTTTTAAATATATTTTTTTATCATTGATAGTATTTCAGATATCTCCCATTTTCCCCTTCTTCCATCCCTTACCCACCTCCCAGCCCTTACCCACCTCCCCCAGGCCTTCACTACCCTATTGCCCCTGTCCATGGGCTGTGCATATAAGTACATAAGTCTTTGGTTTATTTCTTCTCATCCCCCCAACTCCACACCGAGGTATGTCAGTCTGTTCCATGCCTCCCTGTTTAAGGTCTTATTTTGTTGGTCAATTCATTTTGTTCATTAGATTCCACAAATAAGTGAGATCATGTGACATTTGTCTTTCTCAGTTTGACGTATTTCACTTAGCAGGTATTTTCCAGGTCCATCCATGATGTCCCAAAGTAAAAGTGCTTTAGATTCAGAGTTTAATGGCAGAGTAACATGGGTTATATGTACTCTGTTTAAAATTTTAATAAAGAAAAGATTGGCTGTATTAAGGAAATGAAAATAGGAGACAAAGAAGAAGAAAAGAGGGGGAGAAACAAGAGACGGCTGTGGGTTGTAAAGGAGAAGGGCATGCTGGGTTCCAGGTGGTTCACGGGGACCGCAGAAACTCCCGGAGCCCCACGCACTCACGTGTTTTCTCCGTTTGCGCTGTTTCTACCAAGTGCCAATTTATACACGTTCTACTGCCTCAAATGTTATCAGTTTGTCACAGTTGCTGATGAGAGCTGTGATTATTTTGTAATTATTTGACAAATTTAACTAGGTATCAGTAGTTCATTTGAAAGTGTCCTTGCTATTTATACGTTGATACTAATTTATTTACAATGATCTAATCTTGGTCATCTCTATCCTGTGTAAGCTGTAAGTTACACTAACAGTATATAAACATGTTTAATGTCATAGAAATAGGTGCTTAAGCTGCATTTTATAGTAATATACATACCAATGCATGTGAAATCAACTACCTATACCATAATAAGCAAACATGCATTTACTTCAGAAAATAATGTTGCCTTGATCGGTGTGATCCAATGCAGGAATGTATATATATATATAAATTCCAATAAAATAATTTAATTAAAGATGGTGTGGAAAATGAAGTGACAGTAACAGTAAATGATGATGGTGATAAGAAATAGGAGGCCAGTGTGTCTCAGTGGTTGAGTGTCAACCTATGAACCAGGAGGTCAAGGTTCCATTCCCTTTCAGGGCACATGCCTGGGTTGCAGGCTCAATCCTTAGTAGGGGGCGTGCAGAAGGCAACCTATTGATGATTCTCTCTCATCACTGATGTTTCTATCTCTCTCTCCCTTCCTCTCTGAAATAAATATATATACATATACATCCTATATAATAAAGAGGTTATATGCGAATTGACTGTCACACCCTCGCACAAGATGGCCACCCCCATGTGGGCACAAGATGGCTGCCAGAGATGGTTGGCAGGGGAGGGCAGTTGTGGGCGATCAGGCCAGCAGGGGAGGGTAGTTAGGGGTGACCAGGCCGGCAGGGGAGGGTAGTTGATGACCAGGCCGGCAGGGGAGGGCAGTTGGGGGGACCAGGCCAGCAGGGGAGGGCAGTTGGGGGTGACTTGACCTGCAGAGGAGGGCAGTTAGGGGATACCAGACCTGCAGGGGAGGGCAGTTGGGAGCAATCATGCTGGCAGGGGAGGACAGTTGGGGACGACCGGGCCGGCAAGGGAGGGCAGTTGGGAGCAATTGCGCTGGCAAGGGAGCAGTTAGGCATCGATCTGGCTGGCAGGGGAGTGGTTATGGAGTGTTCAGGCTGGCAGGCAGAAGTGGTTAGGGGCAATCAGGCAGGCAGGCAGGCGAGTGGTTGGGAGCCAGCAGTCCCGGATTGTGAGAGGGATGT
>NW_005371677.1:1673198-1702419 GCF_000412655.1 Myotis brandtii
AAAGAAAGAAAGAAAGAAAGAAAGAAAGAAAGAAAGAAAGAAGAAAGAAAGAAAGAAAGAAAGAAAGAAAGAAAGAAAGAAAGAAAGAAAGAGAGAAAGGAAGGAAGGAAAGGAAGGGAGGAAGAGAGAAAGAAACAGAGAAAGAAACAGAGAAAGAAAGAGACTTGGCAAAATGAAGCCAGCCCTAAAGAACAGCCAGGTTATTGTCCACTTTAGGGCTAGCCCACTGTTGGGATTACCAGCATCTGGGATAAGTAAGGTGTGCTGCTCTATATGTCCTTTTGTAAACATTGTGATTTAACTTGTAAATTTATCTGCACTGTTCTAAAATTACTGGGATCCCCACGTTGTTTAGAAGTGCAGTCTCTGAAATAAACAAATCCAAATCGCGGCACGAATTCAGCCAACACTGAATTTTTTTTTCTTTTTTGAATGAAAACAGCTACATTTGCTCCCCCTACTCCCACCGCCCACCTCAACCCCCGCTGATCATGGAGAATTTCCCACAGCCATAGCCAAATGTTTTAATTTATAGAACATTCTGAGTTTTGCCACTGGCGATGAAACCACAGCTAATAAGTTCCACAGACTGCAATCAAGCCCCAGAGAGAACGCTATGCTATCTGTCAAGCATATAATTTTAAGGTTTAATAATGAACAATATGTTGACACAGTTTATCGAAGCTCATCTCTTTATTCAAAGAAAAGAAAAAGAAAATAAGAAAGGTACTTAAAAATAGTTGTTCCTAAAGGCACTGCTTTTTAAAAATGAACTACTGTTAATTGCTTAAGAATTGAAAATATTACCAGTTAAAACAACTGATTAAACTATGTGTTCATTTCATTGAGGTCTGTGTTATCAAAAGCATGAACAATGTCATGGTTTTAATAATCATAAACAGATTATATTTACCTCCCAAGAGAAATTTGCCAAATAGATTTAACTTGATGGATGCCCTTGTTTACAAAATATTGGAAAATTTGATATTTTGAATAATCATTCTGTCTTTAATGCTATGAAAGTCGGAGGTTTTTTTAATTTGTCTAATATTTTCCTTGAAATGTAACCATGCTCTACTTTGTGGTATGATCAAGATATAGAGGGAGGAGACTATTTTTAATGGCATATCTCTATGACCTTGAATGAGAACCAAGAGTGTTTTTCTTTCATTTGTTAATACTCCCATTAATGCTGATGGGGCAAGGAAGAATTCCTATTCTATGTTAAATTCCCTGGGAAATAGCTAAGCAGTTACTACAGGCCCTTTGTTCCCCTAATATCTGTATTAGTAAGAATTCCTACTATTGAACTGTTAATGATTTATAAATCACACAATTGTCCACATGTAAGTATTTTCCTGGGATCTTATATTTTAGGACTTCAGGTTTGTAAACTTCTGAAAAGATAAATGGGAAAGTAATATGGTATTTTAGATTACATGTGATTTTAGAAAAAAGAACATGATAAAATGAAAGAAGTTATGAATTTTTTCTAGTAAGGTCGTTCATGTGCAATAAGAGAAATGAAAGAACAGAAAATTAATAATATATAATTAAGGTGAAATAGCAGATTTCTTTTCTTCAATCCTTCACTCTCTTCATTTTCCTTATATTTAAAAAGTATCATAAGGAATACATGAATGTAAGAACTGGGAAATGAAAAAAAAATCAATAGAACTAGAAAATGAATGATCTCAAATTTGCAATGAAAGAATAAATGTATATATTTAGGGCATGGGTACACTAATTTGGATCTATTAAATATAGCTGTTATAGTAATGACGAAATCCTTTTGATAATTGTCATTTTAGCAGTATAAAATCATCTCTATATTCTCCATCAAAGAAATCCATGCACCTACACACGCAGAGATTGAATACAAGTTTATCACTTTGTTTCTAATGGGCAAGCACAAAACGAAGTCAGTGGGATTAAACATTTAACTGTCATATAAATAAATGAAGATTTTTACCATGAGACAATATGGACTGGGATCATGGCATCACTGAACCAAGGTAGATTTCTACTGGGTATGCTTCATCATTCTCCATAGATTTTGCACACTAAAATATAGCTCCATATCATAAATGTTAGTTGAGTTTCTCTCTTGGATATAATGGAGAAATAATGAGGCAGAGGTAAGTGATGAGTAACAAAATGCTTTTTCATAGGATTTGGGAATTTAGAGCTTTACTGAAAATCCCAGTGTTGGAAGCAACCAGGGCCAGTTGATAGATCTTGCCTAAAGGAATCAAAGAAAAATCCCCTATTAAAAAATCAGCACGAAAAGTTCAATTTACGGTCATTAACAAGTGAAAAAATATACACTGTGAAGTATTTGGGACTCTGACAAACTCTAGCTGGACCATTTATTATTTGTGTGTCTTTGGATGTTAGCATCCTCATCTCTAAAAAGAAAATAGGTGCTCTTCAGAGAGTTGTGAAAATTAGAAATAATGTTTTAAAATAATGTACTGAGCAGAAGAATATTCAGCTTATGGTCAAAACTTCATGCAAAGTAGCTATAATTACTGCCAACATGGTCTCACAGGATGTCTTTCCTCTGTCTCCTCCAGTGTCCAGCGGTCATCTACAGCATCTTTCAGGACTCCACTCCGTGGGGACACCAACCTGTCCTGCTCAGGTAAGACGCTTATTCCTGATTGTTACTGTCATGTGAAAAGCTAATGTCCTATGCCCCATTTCATCGTGGCCTTGCCTTCATCTCATGATAGCTGCCTGGTTTTACAGCCTGTGATACTGTTAATGAGGTATAATATGTATATAGGTCTGGCTTAGAATGTGTCTGTGTTGATTGATGTGAAAATTTCCCAGCAAATATGATTTGAATCAGCCTTAGAAATTTGAAATAGTTGGAAGATATACCCGTGGTCAGTCAAGGTTTTGAATAACAGCGATATACTGTGATTGGTTGTCAGCATAAGAGAATTAATTCTGCTTGCAGAGATCCTACAATTAACATCGTATTCAAAATAAATGGGGGTGGGTGCTCTTAAGGGATCCGGCAGTGTGATGGCAGGGATGGGGGTGTATTGAATCTTAATTACGCAATGTAATGATAATCTTAAAGAAAATGCTATGAAAACACAAATATAGTTCCTGTAATCCTTGCCCTAAAACACACTGATTTTCATCCCTTGCCCATTCACTTCCAACAGTGGGTTGGCAATGACTGCCACTAAGGGATTGCCCCCTGTGAGTGGGATATGTGGTCTTCTTACCAGGTCTCCTAAGTTGAATGATCAGTAGGGAAGTTAAATGAATTAAACTCTTCTGATCTAGCGTGGTCCAGATGTTCTTATGTGCAGCCCTCGGCTGCATACTTTGTTCCAGGTAGACGAAACTACTAGAAAACAGAACCCTTGGTGCCCAGAACTGCCACTGCCTGGGCCAGAAGGGTGTACAGTAGATGCTCATTGCTCTGGAATGGCTAGGATCCAACCTGTTCTGGATTAATAATATTTATGCTTGGATATCATTTACCAGAGAGGAAAAGGTGCTTTGTCATACTGAGATATAATGCAAACAAAAGGAAAAAAACTTAAACTAAATATAAATCGATTTAAAATGTTTACAAAATAATTGAAGACTTCAATAAGCATATTACATCAATCAAAAATAGGAAATAGGAAAATATGTAGCTTATATATTTGTTATTTAAATTTAATAAATGGATTCTACTCTTGGGTTCTTTCACAGAAAATCAGTTTGTGCTTCACTCTCATTTCCTTAAAAATGTCAAATAAAAGGTTTTACAATGATGAAAAGTTAGTCATTTTTAATATCTGGGAAATCTTTGGGACTAGCAGATAGGAGTATATTAAATCTCTGCTGTATATTAAAATTATCCGAAGCATTGGCTCTGGAGTCAGGGACAACCTCAAAGCCTCAATTTCCTTCTGTGTTGATTGGTGCTATAGTTACCATCTATTTGATTGTTGAGAAGGTTAAATGAGATTACGTCTATAAAGCAATCAGCATGTACCAGGTTCTCAGTGACCTAGGTTATGTGCTGATTTAGCCATTAAATGCATAAGAAAAACAGGACATTCTAGAACAATATTCGAAATGTTGGCTCCCTTTGTTTGCAAAAAGAGCTTATGGGTAGGTTTAGGTGAGTGGCCTTTTCCTTCCTACCTTTGCTCCAATTCTCCATCCATGCCTCAAAATATCCCCAAGGAAATATGAGTTACTACCTTGTAGACTTCCCATATCCATTCTTAACTCTGATTCAGATACCTTTTCTTCTCCGCTTATATAGTCTGAATCTAATGGATGGTTTTGCACTTTGAGTAAAACCTGGTCTCTGTGAAGATTTTGCTTTTCCCTGTACAAAAGGAAAAATAGACATTACCATACAAAACATGTATTTTGTAAAGAAAAACCTCAGGACTAAAATATGTAATGTCACAGGTAACAGCCCCCAGATTTAAAGTAACACTCATCAACAGCAAATGCCCCGTGAGCACAAGATTGTGTATATTTATTTTCATTTCACTGTGATAATATGTATTTCAAAAGTATCTCAGCAGTGGAAATATAGAGTTCGATGTGTGTATGCCCATCCGAATTCAAAGAATGACAAACATTTTCCACTACCCAGTGAAAATACAAACATTTGCATTCATTTTCTCAATTTTGCTAACTGCTTCAAAAATGTACGTGGCCCATGTGGCCCAGGTTCTTAATAAGGTTGATTTCATAGCAGCAGTCAATGAAATTAAGGAGTATTTTTTTTTATAAAATTAAGGAGTATTTCTTTGTTATGAAATTAAGGTGTATTTCTTTGTTATGAAAGTTGCCTTGGGTTACTATTATTGATAGCCATGATCAGCTGGTAAAATGAGACAACTGTGTTTTATCTGCGTGTTTTACCTTTGTATTCAAATTGCATAGAGCTCGTGTTGTTGTGACAATGTAAGACTTTCGAAAAAATGTAACATAACAGTGGCTTTGTGGTTGTTGGGATTGCTTGGACGTTTTCTATCATTACAGTCTCCCTAATGTTTACACTGAGTAGCTACGGGATGGCGATGCAATCAGCCCTGAGCAGAGGCAAGGGGATTCCATTACTTTGAGGATATATTTGCTGAATTCTATCATGGCAATACATTTAAACTTGCCTAATCATTTTGGTCAGTTCCAACCTTCACTATTTTCAGAGATGCCTGGTGTTTTAAAATAAAACTTCAGAAAGGTAAACATTTAAATATCAGGGCTTATTTTTAGAACCAAATTTTAGTTCCCATATGTATAAATGATGGCACCCTTGAGTTTATTTGCAAAATGGGTATTTATTTCCATAAAAAATGATAGCGGAGGTACACACACTTTATCTTAAAAAAGAATTTGGATAATATCAGATATAATAAAAAGCAGAAAAGCAACAATAATCTAACCATACAGGAAAGTCAACTTTTCAAAATGTTCCTATGATTTTCTTGAGTGTTTGTTTATATGCATACATAATCTTAGTTGATTTCAACCAGTAAAAATAATGCTGTAATAAATTTTTGAGTATTTATTAATTTCTTAGTGTTTCTCTAAATAAAAACCTCAGAAGTTAGGTTGCTAGATTTTGGTTTGTGAATATTTCTACAAATTAAAACATTTACTGTGTCATTCATTTCTATAATTTTAAGCCAGTGTACTTTGCCTTTTAGTGATGTAACTAAATACATGGGGCTTTTGTGAACCCCGAAATAATTGTTACAAAGAATATATTTTGACATTTTTAAATAGAAAGGAGTAAATGGTAAATAAATTTTGCAATCTCAGCATCAAGTCTGAATGAGGCACTGTTGGATGGAGAAATTAAGAAGGCAAGAAAGAACTTGAATGTTGAAAATATGATGAGGGGGTTAAGGATTTTGTATTCTCTGTGCCACACTAACAGTTTGTTGAAATAGCATCAGCCAATTCTTATTGCTAATTGTGTTTGACCTACCAGGAATGTCACTCAGATTTTTTAAAAACACTTTCAACATTGCTTTTAAAGAACCAAAATCTTTATGGTCCAATCTTTTTTTCTTCACCTCCACTGGATATTCAGTCTGGACTCTGTAGATACCCAAATCCAGGGTAATGCTAACTCTTTCAAGAAAAAGAACCTACCAAACAAAAACGATGAATACCCTAGAGGCATTTATTAATATCAAATAGCAAGATTAATGAATCCTATAACACAATCAATCCACTAGTGTTTAAACATTACTTGATATAAAATAGGTCCACTGAGCTGGATTTAGGAAGAAAATTGATGATAGAGGAATGCCTAATAAGATCTGGATAGCCAGCTGAAGTCAAAGGAAGCAGGGCAGTCAGAAAACAACATTATAGGAACTTGCTGAAATGCAACTTCAAGCAATACATCATTCCTGGAGGGCACAGGGTAACGCTGGCACTGGGGAGATGGAGGTGGCCACAGGAATAAGAGGCCTATTAGATTTGTAGAGCCCTTTGGGTACAAGCAATAGCAACAAAAATATTGGGGGGGACCTATTTTCACAATCCACAGAACCTTGAGGATGGGCAGGGGTAATCAGTACTGCTAATTCTCTTCCAGGCCCCCCCCCCCCACTTTTGGAGTAAATTTGAAAAGGGAACAATGAACAAGCTAGGGAAATGGGGGAAAGAACTATTGTTTGTTGGTTACCAGACACTTAAAGGCACCCCCAGTCAATTATTTAATGTCATGCCATTTTAATTCTTGCAATATTATCTACATTTCATAAGAGGAGAAGTTTAGGCTTAGAATAAATGAATAATTAGCCCAAGGACATGTAACTAATATGAGAGAACAGAGTCTGATTAGCCCCAAAGCCCAAGCTTTTAGCTTTAAAACATTACCCTACAGTATGTTCATATAAGATGAACACTGAAAGGGAAGTGATACGTGGTTTAATTTTATATACTATTTTATACACAATCCAATGTAATGCTTCATTTATTTTCAGTTTGTGCTTTTATGTAATTCCTACATAAATGTTTAATCAAACATCTTGCTTTAGCCCTTACTCAGTCTTCCATTTCGTGATCTATCATTAAAATGAATTTTATGAAAAAAAAAAAGAAACCATGTAACCAAACGATTGCCTAATTAGAAGCACATTACATGACATACAATTGACATAAATTACATTTAAATTTCAGCAAGGTGTTCTATAGAGATTTCAACATAAATGTTTAATCAAAAAACTTGCTTTTGCCCCTACTCAGTCTTCCATTTTGTGGTGATTTATTAAAAAGAATTTTTTTAAAAAAAAAAAAGAAACCATGTAACCAAACGATTGCCTAATTAGAAGCACATTACATGACATACAATTGACATAAATTACATTTAAATTTCAGCAAGGTGTTCTATAGAGATTTCAAGCAACCGCTATGGGATGTAGGTTTCTTTTTCAGGCAACTGGATTCAACTGCATAAATGTCCATCATTGAGGCCCTATTGATCCCATATTTTAGGACATATTTTTTTCTGTAAAAGTAGGCAGAAATACACCTTTAAAATACAATGCAAGGTCTTACATATAACCATGATTTGACATTTAAAAATGGTACCTTAGAAATGAAATGAAGTAATCTAATCAACTCCTTACTCAACCTGACACTAAAGCTCAAAATCCAAATCCAAGTCAGAGCTTTCTGCCAATACCGTTCAGGCAAACCATCACCGGCTGGAAGGCCGGCTGAAACTTAAGGAGAATCTATTTTAATACAGAATAATCAGGTCAAAGGAAGGAGCAAGAGCAGCAAGCCTGTTTCATCCTGTGAATCTACATAGCTCTACCTGCCTCAGACAGAGTAGAGGTGCGGATGTCTGCCTTATATGCCCAAGTTAATGCATCCAATCAATAAAATTTGCTGAAATTTGGTCACTGTTCTGATGATTTGCAAAATGACTTTGCAGGAAATCCTCCCATTCAAATCAGTTGTATTCCAAATCTGTGTTTGGAAATCAATCGGCAGGAATTGAGGCCTGTGGTTATCTTTCCTTCCTCCCCCCCCGCTCCCGAAATGCAGTATAATATGCTATTTGTATGTGAGAGGGCTAGACATGCATTTTTTTCCCCAGAGATATATCTTTGGTGACTTTTCTAGACTTACCTACTAAAGATTGTTTCATTCCCAACTTTGGCTGGGAGAAAGAAGGGAGAGAAGGAGAAGCAGTAAGAAGAGGCTTTTTGAAAGCAAGATAATCTTTCTCAGGAGTTTCATGAAAAGTTGCAATTCTATATTTTTCATGTGATTACGTATGACAGATTATAACTCTAAATTATAATCTCAGCGAGGGCATAGCTCATGTCTGCATTCAGTTACTCATGAAAGTTCAGTGCCTAGCCCAGCACCTTGCATGTACCAAATGTCCACTGAGTATTTTTGAATAAATAAACTATCAATAGGACAGGAACTTGGAGAAGCTGGATTCAGTTCCCCATCAGATTCTTCTGAGGACCCCAGCTGGGCCTTGGAATCTCCAGTTCCCACTGACGGGAGCTTGCACCCTAGGGGAACAGTTCTAACCTTATCCTCCCAGCGCCATGTTGAACTAAGATGCAGAATAAGGAGATACAATGGCCCACATGCCTCCCTGGCCAGCAGATTACCAGGTGAGCATCAGTGTTTCCAGTCCCTAGCTACAAATGCTGTGTTTCTGTGCTGTGTTCACATGTGTTACCAACTTGGAGATTCTCAGAGAGGAATGTCACTTAATCATATGATTTTTAAACTTTTTTACCCATTAGTAATTTTTGAAATACATTTAATGAGTGTGACCAAAATTGTAGAAAATCAGACTAGATTAGAATAAAATAGAAATGAATAGGTTGACAAAGAAAGTATGTGAATATATTAGCAAAAATTTTTGAATCTCTTAGTCTTCCACATGGAACACACTGATATTCCTGGCAGATAATTATATGTGTCTTTATTAAATACTAGAGGCCTGGTGCATGACATTCATGCACTCGGGGGGAGGGGGGTCCCTCAGCCTGGCCTATGACCTCTCTCAGTCCCTCTTGCAGTCCAGGAGCCCTCAGGGGATGTCCGACTGATGGTGGGCCTAAGCCATCAGTTGGACATCCTTAGCGCAGCCGCAAAGGCGGGAGAGGCTTCTGCTACCACCATTGCACTCGCCAGCCATGAGCCTGGCTTGTGGCTGAGCAGCGCTCCCCCTGTGGAAGTGCACTGACCACCAAAGGGCAGCTCCTGCATTGAGCATCTGCCCCCTGGTGGTCAGTGTGCATCATAGCGACTGGTTGTTCTGCCCTTTGGTTGATTTGGATATTTGCCTTTTATTATATAGGATTTTTGTTTAATTCCATTTTGTTTTGTGTTGTGTTGTGTTCCTAGTGAATCTGGAACTATAGAAATAACTACATCCTGATACAGAATCTTATACTACTAAGCAGGTCTAATTGTTGTATTTTTGAGGCAATCTGAATTGATGAGAATCAGCAGACATAGGCTCAAAATCTGGTGTCCCCACTTTCTACCCATGTGTTCCTTCAAAAGGTATTTCATCTCTTTGGGCCAATGTTTCTTCATCTGTAAAATTATGGTAAAATTTTCAACATGTTAATTGATAAAAGTTAAAAGAAAATATAAAGCACACAGCACCAGCTGGCACACAATTTGTACAACATAAGTGGTAGTTACCATTATTCTAGTATTCGGTGTTGTTCACCAAATGTATCATGCATCCTTTTCCATTAGTGTCTATGGTTTGAGGAGCTTTCAGACAATGTCACTTTCACTCTAAGTCAGAATATCTCAGAGATTCTTGTAACTACCCAACTCTATAAATATTCAAACTATCTTAGTGTAGACTTGAGATGTTTAAGTCCTACTTCATTCTTTTCAGTTTGCATTTTTCAAAATTTTTTCTTGAAAGGGAATATGAAAAAGGAAGTCATTTAGCAAGGAGCTGTGCCTGAATGAAGTTAAGAATTATAAGGAGCCCTGACAGGTTTGGCTCAGTGGATAGAGCATTGGCCTGCAGACTCAAGGCTCCCAGGTTCAATTCTGGTCAAGGGCATGTACCTTGGTTGCGGGCACATACCCAGTAGGGAGTGTGCAGGAGGCAGCTAATTGATGTTTCTCTCTCATTGATGTTTCTAACTCTCTATACCTTTCCCTTCCTCTCTGTAAAAAATCAATAAAATATATTTTAAAAAAAGAATTAGACGGATTTTAAAGAAATGGTAACAAGTAAACATAGATAGTATTTTAAAATTAATTGAATATAATCTATGAATTAGTTCTCCTTGCTGTGAAAGATTACTTTGTAATGAGTTAGGGATGTACACATAAAATCAACATTAGACTGTAGAGAAAATAGTGGGAAAGAGACATGATGGTATTATGAAACAGTCTTGAATATTTGAGATGCTTTCTTATTTTGTCTCTGACAAGTCACAAAGAAAATAAAATTAATAGCACACTAACAGAGAAGTCGCCAGAAATTGCATGAAAGGAGCTACAAAGTTTTTGGTGTTATGCTAACATTAATAACTAGATTTCTGATGTTATGCTAACACCAATAAGTAGAGCTATACTCACACTAAGTAAGAATGCTTGACTCAGATTCATGATAAATTGAAGGAGACATTCTAGCCACATCTCAAGGGTGAGGGAAGAGTGAGATACCCAGTGAGACCTTCCAAATGAAATAAATCTGGATTTATGAAATAGCTACTAAAATATTTTAAGACATTATAATTGTAAGTCATAATTTTTGCCTGTGGTTGTGACAATGATTAGAGTATTAAAATATTACTAAACATGAGTGTGTAGCTTATAGCTTATCAAAGAATGTAACATTATTGCCCACCTGGTGTGCTCAGTGGCTAGCATCGACTATGAACCAGTTCCATTTTTGGTCAGGACACATGCCCGGATTGCAGGCTCAATCCCCAGGGTGGGGCATGCAGGAAGCAACCAATCAATAATTCTCTCTCATCATCGATGTTTCTATGTCTTTTTCTCCTTCTCCCTATGTAGCTTAACAAAGAATGTAACATTATTGCCCACCTGGTGTGCTCAGTGGCTAGCATCGACTATGAACCAGTTCCATTTTTGGTCAGGACACATGCCCGGATTGCAGGCTCAATCCCCAGGGTGGGGCATGCAGGAAGCAACCAATCAATAATTCTCTCTCATCATCGATGTTTCTATGTCTTTTTCTCCTTCTCCCTCTCTGAAATCAATAAAAATATTTTTTAAAAAGAATAGAACATTATTGAGAAAAAATTGAGTTGCAAATCATATTTAAGTCAGACCTACAACAAAACCTGTCGCCAAAATTAAAAGCCATTATTATGCATTGAATTGTGTTCCCCCAAAAGAAATGTTGCAGTCCTAACTCCCAGTAGCTCAGAAAATAATCTTATTTAGAAATAGAGTCTTTACAGAGGTAATCAAGTTAAAATGGGATCATTAGAGTGAGTGACACCTAATGTGACTGGTGTCCTTGTAAGGGGGTTGCACTTTGGACACAGTGAGAGACACGCACAGGAGAACATGTGAAGATGGGAATTATGCTGCCACAGGCCACATTACTACCAGAGCTTAGAGAGGGGCATAGAGCAGTTTCTTCCCTGGCATCTCCCAAAAGGGAGCATGGCTCAGTCAATACCTTGGTTATAGATTTCTGGCCTCCAGTACTATGAGACAATGCACTGCTCTTTTTCTGAGCCACTCTATTGTGGTACTTGGTTACAGCAACCCCAGCAACCTAATACAGCCATAATTTTATTATTTCCTGAATTAGGATATACTACCACCATGAAAGTGGCTATTCCTTAAAGTGGCTGAATTCGAATGAAATGTCCACTTCTCAAACTCAAGCCTTAAAATTGTCAGTTAATATCACCTTCCTCATTGGTTGTAATGTCTGAATGTAAATTGAAAACATCAGGTGTCCTGAACTTTCTAGATAGTCTGTTATTAAACACTGTGTCCACTGGATAGCTGAATGACTGACGGCAGGTTTTGGTTTTCAATGGGATGTTGTAGTGACTAAGTTCTAAATTATAATTCCGAATTTTTTAGGAGAGTTTTATGTGCAAAAATAAATTTCCAAACTGTTGCCACTGCAAATGATTTAAAACTGATTTTTAAGTAACTTATTTTTCTTCCATTTAAATGGTGTTTTTATTTGTCTTATTTAATCAGTGCATGACTTACTCCATGTCTGGGCTCGGAAAGTTTATGTAATAAGATACTTTGTGGAATGGAAGTTAGGCTTGCTCTGGGTTGCTCAGCCTACCTTTAAGTCATCTGGAGTGTGTTGAGCTAAGAAAAATGTATTAAAATTTATATCATTACAAATCTAGAGTTATTATTTCTTTCACTAACAAAAGAGCAAAGAGAGTTATTTTTATGGTTTAAATGCTAAATTATTTAATCTTTTAATGTTATTTGTAAAATGTTTGGCCTTGAATGGAAATTTTCACTAACTTTGTTAATAAAGGGGATTTTTAACCACTTCGACTCATATATACCAAACTATACACAAAATAAGATGATGAATTAGGAAGGAAATGCTGTTAAGAGAATTACTATAAGCATGAGGAAACTATTAGCCCAGGCTTTTCAGTAGTCTAAAATTCTGAGATTTGATTTTTAAATGATGAAACATCCAATAAGCCAAATGACTCTGCATAAACATATACATGGAATAAATTATTCCAAATGAAAGCATGGATACTATTTGTTCAGCTGTTTTAGTGGTTGGAGCGTGAGGAACAAAAGCTATTATTGTTCAATGTATTTTTTCACAGGAAATAGACAGTGGCAAACATACAGTAGTTCAACACATGAGATCAGAGACACGGTTTTTATAGTAAACCAAGAACAGATGTTGGACCGATTCAAGACCTTCACAGAAATTATTAGTTATGTTTGCCTTTGAAAGCAAAGTAAGTTTATAGAGACTCACATATCTGATTATATTAAGAAACAGACAGGTTTTCAAATCCAAAGCTTTAATTCATTCAAGCTAAACGTTTCTACTGCATAAATTTTAAATGTGCTACTCAACACTATTGCAAATAATTACAATAGGTTCCATGTTACCCTATGCTTTTAGAAGTATGCTTACTTTTGAAATATATAAAAAACGACTAAGGCCTCACATACAACCTAAGTAGCCCCATTCACTAAAAATCACATAAAATAGGATTTATGCTGCAGGCGAAAGTCACTATTTACTAGCAATCACTGAAATCAATTGATTCACATCCACTAAAAAAAAACCAAAATTATCTAGCTAACTGAAAGGCATATTTTTGAAGGTTGAACTAGAAGCCCACAGGGGCCTTTTTACCTATATGAAACACCTGTGTAAAATATTTTACTTCATCAGTCCCTCTATGTTATTGATCCCTGAACTTTAAGCTTTCCATTGCTCCCCTTCGGCTTCAAGATCTCCATCCCTCTCACTTAGCTCGTATTCCATGGAATATAATAATCCTATATAATAAAAGGCTAATATGCAAATTGTCCCATCGACCAGGAGTTCAACCAGGAGTTCAACCAGGAGACGGGGCCAGCCAGCCAACCGCCCATGGCCCCTCCCCCCAGCTGGCCTCGCCCCCCGATTGCCTCCGCCCATGCACGAATTCATGCACTGGGCCTCTAGTACCATGGTAATCAATCCTTAAGGGATTTCCTCACTTTCTGTGTTTCTTCCCACTCTGTAGCATCCTTAGGCATTGTCATACCTGGATTAACACCTGGTTAAATCCAATCCTTTAAATTTATATCTGTACCTCCAATTGTGATTGAAAAAAATGCCTGACTGTGCTGATCAGCACTATTTTAAATGTATGACCTCTAACTTCAGACAGGCTCCTTGGTATTGCCCAACAATCCTTTTCTTAATCAGTTCACTCTCCTAGAAAAGATTTAATATCTTTTTCATTCTGCTATAATTTACAGAGGTCCTTCCCTTCCACACAAAGACACAGACAACTTTCATTGATGACCTTGCTCTGACCTTACTGAGAAAATAGAAGCAATCATTAGTGACTTTTATAAAAGCTCCATCACCAAATCTACCAACTTACCTGAATCTCTAGCTACATATGCTACCTTTTTTCCTGTTACATGCAATACATTTTCTTTACTCCTAGGTAAGGCTGAACCTTTAAACTTCTGATGGATACTATCCTCTCTAGCTCACACCAAACTGGCACATTTCCTTTCTGTGTGTGTGTGTGCCATGGGGTGTTCTCATCATCACAGATACAAACTGAACTATCTCTTCTTTTAAACATAAATGAGTTAATTTTAGCTACTTCTGCAACTCTGTGCTTCCACTTACATCAAAACTCAAAAGTATTTTCTATTTTATGATATGGAAAATATGCCTTGGTAAAGTTGTTAAAAAGGTATTATATAGCCCTTGCTAGTTTGACTCAGTGGATAGAACATCAGCTTGCGGACTGAAGGGTCTCAGGTTTGATTCCAGTCAAGGGTACATGCCCGGGTTGTGAGCTTGATCCCCAGTGGGTGCATGCAGGGGGCAGCCAAGCAATGATTCTCTCTCATCATTGATGTTTCTGTCTCTCTCGCCCTCTCCCTTCCTCTCTGAAATCAATAAAAATATATTTTAATAAAAAGGTATTATATAAAACTATTGGCTACACCTTCTCACTTATAACCATTGAATATGGACATCTAGTTATATAAAGCTCAAAAGTCTCCAAACAGATTCAATCCAAAGAGGATTTCAATGAATCACATTATAATGAAAATATTGAATATAAAAAAGGGAGAGAGAGAGAGAGAGAGAGAGAGAGAGAGAGAGAGAGTATTTTGAAAGCAGCAAGAAAAAAGCAACTCACCACATACAAGGGAATTCTCAGATGACTATACGTGGGATTTTCAGCAAAAACCTTGCAGGCCAAAAAAGAGCAGGATAACACATTCAATACTGAAAGAAAAAACTTCCAACTAGGAATACTGTACCTAACAAAGTTGTCCTTCAGACATGAAAGAGAGGCACGCTCCCAAACAAAAACATTAGAAATTTTGATAAGAGAGACCAAGATGGCGGCATAGGTAAACACCGGAGACTGCTGCCGCAAACAACCACTTCAAAAATACAACTAAAAGACGGAACGGACATCACCCAGAACCACAGGAAGGCTGGCTGAGGAGAGACTCTTCAACTAGAAGGAAAAATAACAGCACACCGAGGCTCAGAGGAGGCGCAGTGTGGAAAAAACTCAGGTGCGGAGGTGCGCGCGCAAAGCGGGCTGGTGGCTGAGAGCGCGGTTGTCGTTTTCGGTCAGGGGGGAGTCTCAGACTCTGAGCTCCAGATACGGGCGAATCGCTGGGGACTCGGACCCAAACGGGAGAAGCGGGAGTGTCTGGCATCAGTTGGAAGGCAGCTTTCCCTCCGAGGTTTGCAGCGGTTCCGGGGGTTCTGAGAAGCAGAGCCTCTGGGAACAGGACTGAGGGCACCATAACGGCTCCCTCCGCCCGCCCTGTTGAGCCCGCCCCGCCCAAGCCCTGCGCAGAGCCATTTGCCGGATAGCCTCAGGCAAAGGCTAGATTAGCACCTCCCCAGAGGACAGAAGTTTTCCGCGGCAGACACAGCTGATTCACACAGCCAGTCGGCCTGGTGGTCAAATCCCTCTAGTATTAACTACAACAATCAAGGCTCAACTAGAACAAGACTGCGCACAAAGACCACTAGGGGGTGCACCAAGAAAGCATAAAAAATGCGGAGACAAAAAAACATGACAGAAATGGAGGATATAGAGCTAAAAATCGCAATTTTGAGGGCTTGCAAAAATGTGCTAGAAGCTGTCAATAAACTTGAGGAGAGAGTCACGAAAACTAATGAGACCCTCGATGCTATGATAAAGAACCAACTAGAAATTAAGCATACACGGACTGAAATAAAGAATATTATACAGACACCCAATAGCAGACCAGAGGAGCGCAAGAATCAAGTCAAAGATTTGAAATGCGAAGAAGCAAAAAACACCCAACCGGAAAAGCAAAATGAAAAAAGAATCCGAAAATACGAAGATAGTGTAAGGAGCCTCTGGGACAGCTTCAAGCGTACCAACATCAGAATAATAGGGGTGCCAGAAGATGAGAGACAGCAAGATATTGAAAACCTATTTGAAGAAATAATGGCAGAAAACTTCCCCCACCTGGTGAAAGAAATGGACTTACAGGTCCAAGAAGCGCAGAGAACCCCAAACAAAAGGAATCCAAAGAGGACCACACCAAGACACATCATAATTAAAATGCCAAGAGCAAAAGACAAAGAGAGAATCTTAAAAGCAGCAAGAGAAAGAGACTCAATTACCTACAAGGGAATACCCATACGACTGTCAGCTGATTTCTCAACAGAAACTTGGCAGGCCAGAAGGGAATGGCAAGAAATATTCAAAGTGCTGAATACCAAGAACCTACAACCAAGAATACTTTATCCAGCAAAGCTATCATTCAGAATTGAAGGTCAGATAAAGAGCTTCACAGATAAGGAAAAGCTAAAGGAGTTCATCACCACTAAACCAGTATTATACGAAATGCTGAAAGGTATCCTTTAAGAAGAGGAAGAAGAAAAAGGTAAAGATACAAATTGTGAACAACAAACATGCATCTATCAAAAGTTGTCCTTCAGACATGAAAGAGAGGCACTCTCCCAAACAAAAACATTAGAAATTTTGATAAAAGTTATATTAACGGAACTCACAATCATTGTTGTTATTAAAGAGTTTAAAGTGCAATATTTCAAAATGCAGGAAAATCTCCATTGTGAAAAGGAAAGGCAACTTATAAATAGTTTTCATTTGTTGAAACAATAAATAATAGAATGTTTAAAAATATTTAGTTTTATATTTTTAGTTTAAAAATAACTTAATCTCAGCAAACCACATATTTGTTTTATTTAAATTTAACTTCCAAAAAGTAGATAAAATTTATAGAATATAAATTGGCATGTAAATGATCTATTATAGGCAATATAATTATAAAAGAACTTGAAACATTAAAAAACAATATGTACTATTTATTTTAAAAGTTAGGAAAGAAAATAAAAGAACAAAGAGATGGAGGAAGAGAGAGAGATGGAAAAAGTAGAAGAAAGAAAAGAGAAAATAGAAAAGAAGGAAAGAAAGACATGGAAGAAACGGCCAACTTAAAGTAACATTTTTAAATTAGTAAAGTTGTAATTAGGTATATCATTTAAACACAACTGTGAAAAACAGAGAAGACAGTGTTACTAAATAGCAGATTCTCAAGTCCAACAGTTTTCGAGGACACTTGCTCATCTGCATGTGTCCCTGTAGACATGTTCATTTTTCAAAACAAAGCTCGTTTCCTAGCCTGTGCCACTCTACTCTGTGTGATAAACCACAGGGCTCCAGGTTGCCTTAGAAATGTGTTTGTTTTAAGCAAATATGAAAAAGACAGCTTACCTGGGCCTTAGAAAGACCATTTCAAACAATTGGAGTAATAAGTTTAACAGCATCCTAGGCTTTGCCTTCTATATTTTTCCATAAACAACTAGATATGATATATAAAAAATAAAATCATTCCATTTCTACAACTGTTTTAGCAATTTTGTTCCCATATGACAGTTAATAAAAGAAAGAAAGAAAAAAATTCAAGTGTGCATATTTTACCATGCATAAAATCTAGTCTATGAAGCACAGAAAGGAATAATGCCCAAGAATGAAAAAAACCTTACAGGTGGTTTGTTTAGATAAATTTATGAAATAAATTATTATACCTATTTGAATGATCTATGTATTTTTATGTATCTACTCCAAACTGTTAAATTTTAAGACAATCGGTAATCATCACACCTGAAGTTACAATTTTTGGATACTGTCTTCATCCAAATTACCTTTATGATGCCTATTATGATGATTTTCAATAAGATTACTCACATATATACAATGAGTGGAAAGCTAAAAAATAAATATGAACACAAGCATGAACAAAACACATAATTAGAATTTTTGATAGTAAAAAAAAGAAAGCACATGTTTACTAGACTTTGAAAAGTTGTGATTAGCACCTATACATCAATAAAATAAGCAAGTAAATAATATATATATGAAAGCCTAATATGCAAAGTATCCCCTGGGGAGTTTGACCGGAAGACGGGGAGTTCAATCGCTTGCTATGACATGTGCTGACCACCAGGGGGTGGCACAGAACGAAGGAAGGCCCCGGCTGTCAGCCGGCAGCAGCTAGGGACACTACCCATGCTTGGATTTTGTGCACTGAGCCTCTAGTAGTTATATATAATATATACCTAGCAAAATAGTTTCTGCATCACTCATTCCTCATGTGGTTGTAATTGATATTTGTAACTTCCTTCTTTTATTATCCATGCCACGTTCTCTCTGCTTTCAGCCAGTATCTCTGGTTGCGGATTTTACCTGTGAAAATAAGCCCAACATTCATTTGTAAATTGCCTGAAATCTCCATGTTCCTGCTTTTATTTTTTATTTTACTATTGGATGAGGAAATACTGAAAGGATCTACAGATAGTCTCTATGTTTCTGCCACCATTGGGATTGTGTAGTGACAACCCAATTTATACTTGGTAATTAGGATTAATCAGCCCATCTAGTATATTAAGCCTTTGTTACCTGCTGATTCAGTGTCACGAGAAGCCCACAACATCTGGGTGACCGTCTCAACTTCCTACTTCATGGAACAATTGTTGCATACTCTGGTGGAAGCATTGCTCTCTTGGGAATTATAACCACCAAATATGCAGAGCCTAGTATTTGGGGAATTCAGGCAAAAAGTTATTTGTTGTTTATAGATGTAGTAGAGAGAAGAGTCATAACCACATCTACCATGTTGTCCTATGTATTCTGACTATGAAAAAAATATCACCCTATGTGTAGGTCAACAATTTGAAACATATACTATAACCTAAATGATAGAATCCCCCCTTTTAGGTGTTATCTTATGACTGACACCAGATCAGTCTTCAGAAGGTCATTTAACAATTCTATCAGGCAAGCACTATGTGAGTGATGGAGATGATGGAAATTAAGGCCAATGATTTCCATGGGCATAAGCTCACTACAACATTGTTTTTTTCTATGAAATTGATTAATTGGTCCCAGAAACTTTTGTTGGTGTAGTGAATAAAGCAGTTTGGAAGACCATGGATGTTGATGCTGGCAGAATCATTGTGAGCCAAGAAGGTAAATATTTATCTATTACATGTGTCTATTCAAGGGAGAATAGGTTTTCTCCCATGCCAAATGGAAGAGGTCAAATGTAACCAACCATCAAGCAGATGGCTGGCTGGTCTCTTCAGAGTATTCTGTCATATTGAGGGCTTAACATTGGTCTCTGTGGTTGGCAGGTAAGCTCTCCATAGTAGTAGTAAGTAGATCAGTCTTGTTCAGGGGAAATTTATTTGGTTAAGATTATGTATTTTTTTATTTGTCTTGAGTCCTTTCATAAGGTAGGAATGTCTTGGGAAGAGGCCGACTGACATCTATACAACATATCACCTTATGCATATGATTATTAAGAGCCTAATTTTCAGTAAACTCCCTTTCATAAGATTCCACATGGAACATAAATATCTTCACACTCTGCCTATGGAGTGGTCCAGCTACATCTCTCGGCCACAACCCACTGGCCACTTTATACTTTTCATGTTGTTCTTTCCAAGTACTTGACTATTAGATCAACTATTAGTCATTATTCATAAATTAGTGAAGAGCTATACTTCTAGTAATTTCCAAGGCTACCAAGTAAATGTATTTCATGAACTTTTTTTCCTACAGGGAGTATATCTCTTCATTGATGTCTTTAAAAAACACATCATATTGGGAATATAACACTACAATAATCTTCAAATGACGCCAGCATATTTCTAAGAACTATCCATAAATTAGTCTTGAGTTTTTTTTTCTCATTTAACTAATTATAAAAAACTTCTCATGAGGACATACACATGGATTGATAGGAGAAAAGTTGCAAAAGGAATAGATGTTGTAGGTATATGAGCCACCTGCTCATACCAATTACTTTTGCCTTCAGAACTGCTCCAGACACACACACACACACACACACACACACACACGCAGGAGCGACCTGTCACCCAGATATAGTAAATAAGAAATTGGTCTTGAGCATTCCTGAAAGATGTGTATATAACATATAGTTACATAAAATATATATCTAACAAAATAGTTTCTACATTTCTCATTCTGTAACTGGTCACGTGGTTGTAGTTGATATTTGTAACTTCCTTCTTTTAGTATCCATTCCACATCAGTAATATCCAATTCATGATCATAACTTAGAATGAATGATCACTTGATGTCCTAGACCAGGTGTTCAGTATTTACCAAGACCAATGAACAAATCAAAAGTTATTTCCCAAAAGAAGGATACTTTTCCTCAGGGCTTTGCTCCAAATCCCTAGGACTAGGTAACATTATTCTCTAAGTGATGCTTTCTAGATCGACTCACCATGGACACTAAGAATATTATTGGATCTTCAGGGTCCCAAGGTGCCAGTGGCAGAGCAGCTTGGAGTGTGACCCATAGCTGCTGCTCTGGAAATCTATGGGTGACTCAGTAAATGAGTCAGACCATTACTCCAACAATGACTGATGTTCTCTTCATCAGAGGCCCTTCAAGTATCAGGCCTGGGATTTAATAGTAGGTGATGTAATAAATACATAACTTTTCCATTTACTTTGATGAGAATATACTCTAGACAAATAAGCGGCCCAAATTTTTGGTGAGGTGTCAGGCCTCTGAACTTCCCATCTTGTTCATTTCCTTCCTTCAGGCGTAAAAGTGTCTTACTAAGGCATCCAAGTACCTGTTCATAAGGCCTAATCATTATAATATAACCAATATTGAAATAATGCAGAATGTCAAAACAATTACAGTCTCTCCAGATTGCTTTATGGCAGAGAACAGAGAGGAAAACCAATCCTAAACACTATCAAATGTATACTGTCCATCCTTCTAGGTAAAAACCAATTGCTTCTGGCAATATTTATACATAGGTACAGAGAAAAAGAAGCAGCCCTCAGATCAATGACTGTACATCAGTCAACCAAAGTTGTAGTGTTTTGATCCATTAAATATATCATTTCTGGAGCTTCGGTGGCAATTGAATCACCTCCTGATTAAGTTTGCAATGGTCCTCAGGTGTTCCCCAGGACACACGCACTTTCTTCACTACCTAATCATACCAGGTAAATGGGAAGAGTGGACAAAATGACTTCCTTCCCACTCATTCCTCCAGGTCCCTCTGGGAAACAGTATTGCTATAGGTGCGCTGTGCTTATAACTCGTCCTCTCCGGAATAAGGGTCGTTAATGCACTTGGAGCCAGTGTGGGAATTCTGCTTATTGCTCAGAATGTCTATTCCACTTACTGCTCGAGAACTGAAGAAATAACCATGCGGTGGTTCTGCTTCTTGGGAGCTGAATATAGACTAAAACCCTATGTATCAACTAATCGGTCAAAAACTCTGTGTTGACAGTTCTAGTATGACACAGCTCCATATAATAGTATCATTTTTTTTCAGAGATTGCATTAGTATATCAACAAAAACCCACATGAATAATTATATTTAACTAATTATATTTAATTATTTTAACTATGAATTTAAAACAAAATATTCTACTTACTACATATATCATTTGACTTTGTTTTTCTGAAAACAAAAACAAATATTTTAATGAGCTTGAATTCTGTACCACAAATTAGGTTTTCAAGTAAAATTCTCAATGCATCTGGCAATCAATCTTATTCTAACTATATTGGAGTTAGTGCTGGGTGAAGTGATGATATACAGGCAAAAAAGTGCCCTTTGATGTCATATTTTGGAATAGAAAAAGTAAATGAAGTTATATTTCAACTAAAATTAATTATGAGAAAGATATAATGTGAAAGAACTGGGAGGTAACTTTTAAAATCCTTCCAGTTTTCGCGGCTGGTGTGGCTCAGTGGTTGAGTATCAATATGCTTTAGTATCAAATTTTGTATCATAAAAACATAAATACTTTAGAAAAAATAGACAATATAATTCAGACTGTGATCCTTAAAACCATTTTGAGAATGGAAATATTTTGTTTTCATTATATAAATTTGAATTAAAATTCGTATACCTACTAATTTAAAAACTCTAGACAATTACAAAAGATTATATAGAAAATTATCAGTTATTCAAAGGACCATTCTATAAAGACTTCTCCCATTTAAAAAATGTTATGGATAAATTAAATTATATTTTCCCATTAATCATCACTATTATTTGAGAAATGTATGTTATTAAAAACTAAAATTTAATTGGAAGATAATAAATATAATACCTAAAAAACTATTAATGCTATTTTGGGACATCTGCCTTTATACCTTTAATAAATATTCCAGAGTTTTACGTAAACAGAAATATTAAAGTAAAATATCATAATCTAGTATTTAGAGCACTATGAACATGTAAATAAATTCTATTGTTTTCAATTTATGAGAAAATTATTTGTATATTAAGTATATGATAATTGAATCTGCATTAATGAATCTTAAGTATAATCTTTATTAACCTTGAACATTTTAAGATATAAATAAACTAGAACAGGGGTGGGCAACCTTTTTGTGAGTGCATGCCAAAACCAGCAAAATCTCTGACTCAAAATTCTTCTGCATGCAAGCCCTAATTTTTTGAGAACATGTTACGCCTACTTGATATCTCTTAAGGTGTACATATGTGAAGAACCTTGAAGAAATATAAAATTCATTCGAGTGACAAAAACACAGTATATGATGATGAAAAATACATTTATTTTTTAATGTTTACATGATATGTAAAATTATTTATTTATCTAAGATGCACCTACACTGAATTTATCTGAAAAATAAAAAAGTCGATATTAAGAAAAAAATTATAAATGGAAGATTATAAGAGAGGGTTTCACGTGCCAGCAAAAGTTACTGGTGTGTCATGTTTGGCATGCGTGCCAGGGGTTGCCCACCCCGGAAATAGAATATCACATACTTATTTTTTTCTCTTAATGTTTACTGATAGTAATCACCAGACATGTAGGTACAAAGGTATGTATTAAGGAGGCAGTGTTTAAATTATAAAAGCAGATGTCTTCTAAGTAAATACAGCAATCATGCCAACCATATCAATGAGAAACTAACTCCCGAGTATTTGTGACTAGTTAGAGAAGGTCAGCATAATTATTTTTTTCTGAAAAGAGCCAAAGAGTAACCATTTTGACCTTAATAGTCCATGGAGTCTCCTTTGCACTACTCAACTCTACCACTGTAGTGAGTTAACAACCATAGAGACATATGCATGACTCCATGACTTCAACAAAACTTTATGTTCAAAATAGGCAATGTGGGACATAATTTGCTAACCTCTGAATAGAATAAAAGGAAGCATATCCATAGCTTTTTGAAGATTTTAGAATGATCACTAAAAAGAAATTAGTAAACAATGTAGCAAGAGAGTCCACTATTTAGTTCCAATAGAAAGTCTGAAACCAAGGCTCCTCGTAATTTTAATGACATGCTTTTTTATTTTAAATTTTATGTATTATCAAAATAAAAGGTTGTTTACAATAGCATACATCAACAAGTATCAGCTGATGGCATGTCTGTTGAGTAGTTCTTTATGAATGAAAGAAAAATTAGTAATGATTAAGGGTTTGTAATATCACAGTCAACACTGACATAATCAAACCACATTCAGACTTCAAAGTTATAGAACCAGGTGGTTGGCTTTCAGTTAGCATGTGTCTAAGAATCAATGAGATGTGGACCAAAGTAAGCACTTGTTAAACTCTAACTACCAGTATACTTTCCCATCCTATGTGTTATGAACAAAAATGAGGCCAGGAAGCTTTCCTATTCAATGAAAAAATACTTTCCGTAAGAAATTTGTCCAAGAACAGGGAAAAAAATGTACCAGGAATGTGACCTTTAGGTGAATGAACCTTTTTTCAATCTGTTCTCCTCTAGACAGCAGAACTGATGAGTTAGCACCATGAACACCACACAAAGGTACACAACAAACAGTTATAAATGGACAGCAATTAAATGATGGCATCTTAAAGTATATAGAAAATCAATTTGATCTTTTCCTTATAAAAGAGATTTCTATGAACTGAACTTTGGAAAAACTTTCAAGTGAAATCAGAACAGGCAACCAAGGATCAAAGAATGTCTGATCATGTCCATGATGGAAACATGGACATGTCCATGATAGCAATGAATGGCTAAAGTCGCTTTATCTATGGAATTAGACTTTTAACAAAGTACAATAAAAAATAAATAGCATTGAATTAACAAAATATATGTTTAACTTTATTATTGAAAATTTGAAGGATTATATTTATCCTTCTTCTACATGACAGTATTCAAACAGTGTTTTATCCTAAAATACTTTTAATGCTAAATTTATGAAAATGTTTTAAGATCACTTCATTTTTCATTATCTGAACTAGAGAAAAAAACATTACTCAGTAGTAGTATCTATTTATGTTTATAACCCTCACCCAAGGACATTCCCATTGATTTTTAGAGAGAGGAGGAGGGAGAAAGAGAAAGAGGGGGTGGGGGAGAGATGTGAGAGAGAAACATCAATTGGTTGCCTCCTTCACATGCCTTAACTGAAGCCAGGGATCAAAACATCAACCTAGGCATGTGCCCTGACCAGAATCAAATCCATGACCTTCCAGTGTATGGGATGATTCTCCTACTAATTGGGCTGCACCAGCCAGGGCAGTAGTATCTATTTGGAAATGAGAAAACTCACCGCAAACTCAAATACTATATAGCTTATATCTACCCATGTCCATGATTATTATGCGTTTTTGGTTGACATTTAATGGAACAGTGTTTCTTGAGGATGACTGAGGCAGGTGAGTTTTATATGGGGCCTTCCTGGAAGATTGCAGGGCTGAGTAATCACAATAGGCACTTCATTTTTCTTCTCTTTTCTCTTCCCAAATATGCATGTATATCTGAAAGGATGGACATAGAGCAGAAGTGACAGAGATGTCTACGAAACAGGAAAGGCATGGGACAGAGGAGCAGTTTTCTCCTAAATCATTCCAGAATAGTCATTCATATTATTCATCCATTCAACAGGTTTGCATTTGACTACAATCCAGATAGTCAATTCAGGAGCAAACACAATAGACAAGGTTCATGCTTTCATGTGTCTTCCATTCTAGTAGGAGAGACGGCAAATAAACAAGTAAATAAATAAGTAAAGCAAGCACAATACTTTTAAAGAATGGCAAGGGCCCAGGAAATAAAAAGGTTGTGAAATTTAGATCTTCAAGAGCAAAGAGTTATTTGATATTGAGTAGGTAAGTAATGTTTCCACTTAAATTTGAGAGACAAGAAGTTGGGCATTTGTATTAAGATCTGGAGCAGAGAATTCACTGTTTCCAGTGCCCTGTCCCTCATTCTGTCCTTCAATTATATCAAACTCAGTCCAAGTTCAGAGTCTCGTTGCCAGTGTTTCTCTCTTCCTGAAATTGCAACCTATTAGGAGATCAGTTGGTTTAGAACAATGACATTAGTAGGTATGAACAGCAGGATATATGGAAAAAATGAATATTAAATGTTGCTAAATATGGTCAACAACATTGCTGGAAGTTGCTGTGCAGTGTTAGGGCCACAGAGATATTAAAGATGACTCCTAGTTCTTTGGAGAAGGAAGTGGCTGTTGCTATGTACTGAAATAGGAAATATGAGTTGGGGTGACTTAAGGGGCTCCTTACAGGGCTAGTAGATTGGTTTGGGGTGGGAATCTTTTATGGAAACTTTAAAATAAAAATCTCTATTAGACATCTTGTCTTCCTGCTGTCTGTCATATTTAACCACTGTTATGGATTACTCAGTGATTCATCCCCATCATATTTCTTTCTGCCAACATCACAATTTGGCAGTAGGGAACTTTGTCTCTTTCCCAAGCTCCAGCTGTTTCCTGACTATCTATGCTGGTCAGCACATGGCATGCCGGTCGACACATGACAGCCGCTATATTTGGTTGAGGCATGACCTAAGTTGGAACAATCAGGCTCAAGGAAAGATCACATACTTCATAATCAGAGGGAAAGACACTCTAGAATGCTTTAACGGGGATGACAGACTACAGAGAAAGGGGAACATATTGGTTCTTGATACAACTGAATCAACAAACTCTTGAGCCAGGCTCCACCACCACCCCTGGCTTCCTGTTATGCATGATATTAAGCTTCTCTGTTGTCAAATCCAGTTTGAATGGGGAATTCTGTTACTTGCAGCCAAAAGCCTCCACGCTGACATACAACCCCTAAGATACGAAAGCAATCTGAGATGGGGTGATCATTTGTCTGTCTCCAAAGGGCATGTGTTTGGACACTTAACAGGTGATAAGAATATGAATTTTAAAGCACCATGGTGGAAACCAGAAGCTATATTTTGCATGTCTGGACTCAGCCACCCATTAAGAACCTATGCTTCCTCTTGACTTATTTGTCAAAATAATTTTGTCCAAAATAGTATAAAATAGAAAATTTGTGATCAATATCATTTATGTATAACATTCACTATTGTAAATTTAGGGGGAAATACATCATACCATATCACAATTTTTTTTTGCACCAGCGAAAATAAAGTTGCTTTTAACAATAATAAAAGAATATGTTTTAATTGTACCAAGAATGTGAACCTGGGTATAAAAATTGGCATTTTTTCCTAGGAGGTGGATTATTTCCCTCTGACTGAAAGGCGATTTTTATTTCTCTAGTTCAGCGTTTCTTGACCTCCTGCTACTGACATTCCTGATAATTCCTGATTGTAAGGGGCTGTCTGGTGCCTTCGGAATGTTTATCGGAACCCCTGACTTTCACCCATTAAATGTCATGGAAATTCCCTCCTCCCCCATTTGTGGCAACTAAAGAATTCTCTGGATATTGTAAAATAAATCCCAGGTGACAAAATTGTCCACCTTTCTGGGTTAATCCAGAGCACCTGAAGAGACTGAGTTGCTGGTAACAGATTGTGACTTGTATTTTTCTTGGTGCCTCCAAACACTTGCTCATAGGCCTCATTTCAGAGCAGTTTCTTAAAAGTCACCCTGAAGAATGGAGTGAACAAGGACAGAAAATCGTGACTGTACCTGTTTGGTCCAAATGGTTTATGGGCTGACGGAATATACTCAAGGCCTCAGACTGATTGTCTTAACAAGGTAGAGGTGGCAATCCCACCTCGCATGCTACACATGTCTCTGCCAACATTCAATGCAAGTCTCAGGACAGTCACTCTAGTTCCAAAGAATGAAGTGCAGTATAATGCCAGATGCATCCACAGCACAGGTGGAACCCCGGGGAGGTAGTCATTTCAGAATCTACCCTTATGTAATGCATTTGCAGCCTCACAGTTTGAGAGCAAAGTCAACATTCAGGAAATTATAGCTCTGCCAAGCATGGACTTGTCCATGTTATTGAAAAAATATTAGGCTTAATACTTGCAGGCACAACCTGTGCACTAAGGCATTATTTTTTCTAAAAACAATTTCTTCTATATATTTTAAAGGATAAAAACCTACTTAGTAAACCAGTTAATTCTAACTTTTATCATATTCACCTATGGCCATAAAAACCCAACTAACAAATAAATGGGCTATTTAAATTGACAGTAAAAGTGACACAAAGAAAAATTACTTAAATCTATGGACTTGTATGTGGAGATGCAGACATCTCCATTTTCATTATTAATTTCTTCTATTTTTGTCTTCTGAATGGTGTCCTTTTATGAGAGATCTGCAAGGTCACAAAATGAAAAGATAAAAGTCTACTTCTGTGAAATCAGCTCAGAAATTTCACAAAAAGCCATAAAGTAATAAATCATGACTCAGAAAATGTCAGGAAGTTGAAGTAGTATTCACCTCATTTGAAAGTACATCTTGTTCATTCTGAGAAGTTGTAACAAGGCTTTCAGTTCTGGCTTAAAATGGACCGTTTTTCTCTTCCATTTCTTGGTATACGTGTCATGGAGCTATTTATTTCTGTTCTTCCTCCTTTGATTCTTATAGAAAACTCTTTTAATGATAATCTGCTAAAAATTTAGAGCCATCAATAGCTATATTTTGTGTAGAAAATGTAGCATAGTCCTATTATTTTAAAAATGTATTCATAGCATAAAAGTCTAGTACAAATAGTTTCTTAAGCCTACAAAACAACTTTAATAAAAAATAGTTCATTATATTTTTGCAATTGCTATATTTTGTATATCTAATACAGAATTTACAAATTATTTTAACAGGGATTTTAAGTAATGAATTAAATTCAGATTCATATACATTGTCTTTCTCTTATTTAACATTTGACAAACAGGGATTTTAAGTAATGGATTAAATTCAGATACCTTCATATACATTGTCTTTCTCTTATTTAACATTTGACATTAGGTCATGTTTTGTCCAACTAACCAAAACATGAGAGTCTTTAAGCCTTGAGTGATCCCTGAAGAAGTATAATATATGATCTTCATTTCTTATTAATTCTTGACAATTAATAAAAATGAGAAACAAGAAACTTAAGCGGGATATTAAAGAAAGATTTTAAGAAAAAAGTGAAATTTCAAAGATAAATAAGATTTTAATGGTAACAGACAGTCTATGGTGTGTGGGGTGTGTGTGTGTGTGTGTGTGTGTGTGCTACATGCATATGTGGGAGAGGGATGTGGTTAAGGTGGGAGAGTAAAATAAAATTCCATTTGGAAAGTCAAAGAAAGGGGGAAAATTCTAATGTAGCAGCAATAGCAATATGGAATAAGATTGGAATAATTGAGTGACATTGGTGACTGAATGTATATAGGGTAGATGAATTGACAAGGGATACTAGGTTTCAGAACCTATTTCCTTCTGCTTTGTTTGTGAAAATGAGACAAAGAAAGTCATTTACTGGGGAGATGAGTGGGGAGTTTGTTTGTTTTAGATTTCTTGCATATTGAGTTTAGGCAACAGTGATATATCTGTTATGGATATATGGTTATGGATGGTTATGGATAAGAAATGGTTGTACATAAGTAATAAAAATAATTAAAACTGTAATGAAGATTCTTTTCTCTCAAAATTATTTAAATGCTATTATTATTTCATAGAAAACTCTATCAATGAAGGTAAAATCTCTCTCTCTCTCTCTCTCTCTCTCTCTCT
>NW_005371677.1:1702661-1710728 GCF_000412655.1 Myotis brandtii
GAAACAACATGAAAGCATGCACCCCACATGCATGAGTACAACCCTTCAAGCTGGTGGGGGCAGTGTTATGGTTTGGGGCATGTTTTCCTGGCATGATTTGGGCCCTTTAATTTGTGTGGAACAACGTCTGAATAGCACAACATACCTAAGTATCCTTGCTGATCAAGTTCATCCTATCATGTTGATTGCGTATCCCAATGGAGATGGCTTTTTCCAAGACAATGAGCCATGCCATAGTGCTTGTATTGTGCAGGAGCGGTTTCAAGAACAAGAGGGAGACTTTACCTTGCTTAGGTGGCCCCCACAATCACCAGATCTCAATCCAATTGAGCATTTGTGGGATGAAGTTAAAAGAGCCATCAGGCCGCTGGTTCCACAACCATCAAATCTCACAGAACATTACAGTGCTATTCATCAGGCATGGTGTCAGATTCCTCGCATCACCTTTCAACATCTCGTGGAGTCAATGCCAAGAAGCTCGTATTGTGCAGGAGTGGTTTCAAGAACATGAGAGAGACTTTACCTTGCTTAGGTGGCCCCCACAATCACCAGATCTCAATCCAATTGAGCATTTGTGGGACGAAGTTAAAAGAGCCATCAGGCAGCTGGTTCCACAATCAGGCTCAAGGAAAGATCACATACTTCAATGCCAAGAAGAATCACCGCAGTATTGAAGGCAAAAGGTGGCCCAACGAAGTACTGATGGGGTGGTCGTAATAATCTGGCCACTCAGTGTATATATTTCTTGTACTGTAAGATTTGTTCTTTTATAAGGATAGACTAACTGAAGTTCACGGGACACAGATCAAGATTGTCTGGAAATGCCAATCTAAGTCCTGTGGAAGTCAAAGGCCTTATGCATGTTTTCTAGGCATTCTTCAGTGGGAGAAACTTGACTCCGATTCTCATATCATATGAAACATTACCTCTTGGGTCCTTCTATACATGTTAGTCACTGTGTCTTTACTCCTAGTTCCCCAATGAAACAGGAATCGTTAATAGTATTGAGTATAGATTTTATTTAGTATTTTGAAGGTACAGAAAAGAGGAGTTTACACTATAATTGTAAACAACTTCATTAATAAATCCAGTTCTTAAAATGTCTTTTGGCTTTTTTTGAAAAGCATTCTAAAAACGTATATGATAACTCTTTACATTGTAGAGAAACCACATTTATATCACCTTTCTGATTTCTCTGTTCTCCATCAGATCTCTTTCAGTAGTATTAAAATTAATACTTTAAAAAACCTCTCCTAATCCTTTCTGTTTGAGCCATTTAACTATATGTATTGATGTCACTTTTCACCTCAATTGGTTTATTTTTATACAAAGAAAGTCTATTTATTAAAAGCAATATAAGGGATGGGAATAATGTGAAACAGTTCAAAACAAGCTTTACTGATAAATTCTAAAACACCTTTAAAGGGTGTATCAGTACTTATTTAGAAATATTTAGTTGAAAGTCCATTAAATGAACCTCAAAGCATTTTATTAATTTGCAATGGAATCCTCCCACTAAATTATGATACCATCTTCAATGATTGTGATAATCAAAAAAAGCTGAAATACACTTAGGAGGCATTCTTCAGTGGGTGGGACCTTCCTTTGAGAACCAATTAATGAAGAAAAACACACGATAGCTTGCATAGAATCCCCATCCCCACTGCCCAACTAGGAGGTCACCTTGGATGAAAAGAAAAAAAGATGATCTTCCAAGAAAACAAAAGTCAGGGAAGGCAGACTGGTGGATAAAGAAATTTCTCCACTGCTAGGAGCAAGATATTAATGTTATCTGTATTAACTAGATCTCTGGCTCTTCCTGTTTTGTTGACCATATCCTGCCTGGTTTCTGCTCTTGTGTATTGAGAGTAGAAGGTACTTTAAATTGTCATTATCCACCTGGTGTTAGACAATAATAGACTATGTCTGTATATGGCTGAAAGGAATGCATAGTTACTGAGAGGTCCTAGACTTGCAGCTGAATTCTCATAAAGTAGGTCTTTTATGTTATATTACTTTGGGGAGGGTGTGAATGCATTTTAGAAGGGCAAAGAACATTTTTGCAAATGGTTATACAAGAAAAGGAGTATGTTTGGATGTTGGGTAGTCAAAGTGATGAGCCACTATAGACATGTCTATCTGTTTCCTAGTAACCACTTCCCATTTATTCCAATAACAGACTGCGGTTAGAGTTTGTTTTAGGGGTTTGTTCCCTTCTCATTTCCTGTTATATCATGTGAAAGGGGTTGAACTCCAGAAACCATATTCTTGGCTACAGAAATGTGCAGATAAACAAACTAGACACACAGTAGAAGAGGAAACATGGCTTCCAGTTAGAGAAAATCACTCTATTTATGATGTCCTAGAAGCTTCTAGGAAGACCCGCTTGATTTGAATTGGGTTGTAGAGGTGTGAAGACTGATAAGGCTTCAGACACTGTCAAACCATGTAGGAGGGTTAACAACTGCAGAGGAGCTACTGCATAGACTCATGAAGCAAACCCAGCGAAGGCAGAACAGAGATGGAGAGAAACTGGATTTCTGGCCTCCTGCAGGGGCCGCCAAATCAAGCCACATTTGGCAACAAGTATACTTCTGAGATTTCTGTTGAAGGAGCTAGTATGACCCCTTTATAATTTAAGTTATTCTGAGTTAGATTTTGATAATTTGCAACTGTGAGAATTTCAACTGATGCAGCTGCTACTGGATCTTCTGGAAGTAGAAAGAGTAGGATTATGTGGGAGAAGCAAAATTGTCCGGATGCTGGGACACGTCACCATCCTTGAGGAGGATAACTTGCAGGTTGCTTGACTCGTCCTCCCTCCTCCTAATAAATGTTAGTAAAAAGTTACTGATGGGCTCAACTACTAGCTTACCCTCCTTCGCCACTGCCTGGCTTCTCCCCCACAAGATAAAGCTGAGTGGCAAAGGGGTGGTGTTGCAGGTGTACTGGGTAGGCGGGGAATGTGAGCAGACATGGCTCTGAATTCATAGCTTCTGATTGGCAGAGCCATTCTGTCTTTATACGTTTATATATTTATACCCCCATAAGTTTCATTTGAGTGGCAAAGAGCATTCAGTTACTTAAAATATGAGAGTTCAGAATAAAACTTATGACAGTACTCTATACAAATTATGTAACTCTTAGATGTCCATTTTGCAGCTAAAGACTGACATCTAAGTGCTTGAAGATTATAAAACCAGGACATTCAAAGACGAACTAAGATGATGATCTCTTCTAACATGTTGGGATATGGACGGAGCTATAAAATGGCAGAAGTTGAAGCTTGGGCTTTAGTGATAGAGTATCCACATTTTCTCATTGCCTCATTCTTCTGAATCACTTTGACTTAACTGCCTCTTAGGAAAATTATCTCTTACACACAATTTAATCAATTGAGAAGCAACTTGAGGATACTTGCTGGGGAGACATCAGAACCAAATCAAGAGCTATAACAAGTCCAGCTTAGCCTCTCCATACCGCCTCTTTCAACCCTGAATTAGAATGGATTTAACATTGACTACAGAGGCTTTGCCCTAAAAATATAAAGCTGGAACCTCATTAGAGCTATGGAATCCACATAAAACTTTATTGAAGTTTAAATACAACAAATAAAAGACCTGAGTTGGAAAAATTATTTTTATCTAATTGAATCCTTGGCTTAGCTTTCCTTGTTTCTTAACGGCTCTGTGACCTTCCAGTGTCTGCAAATATTCCCATATTTGCCAAGCTGCAGCTCTTATATAGCCTATGAGTCCATAGCTCAGGCTTTATTTCTGCTGAGGCTCTTGGCCATCAACATTTGTTGGTTAACCAAGGCCTGAACCTTTCAATTTCTCACAAGGGATGGTGCTATCCCAGGGATCTAGCAACATGACTGAAGCCCTTTCAAATATTTCCTTAAGGTCAGCTCCTAGTTGAGTCTCTTGTGCTCTATGTTAATGCCAAAACATTCAATGCGGTGAGCATTTTAATTGAGGGCCAGTAAGTGCAGACATTCTTCTATAGAAATAGCTAAGCATCTATACAAAAACACCTTCTCACCTGGGTCACAGCCCTCTGTGTAGCCTAAATAAAATAAGATTTAATGTTTAAGCCAGCTCAAAAGAAGTCCATACACTACCAGAGTCAAATGCCTCCCCACACACTTACGTCCAGTGTTCAAAGCCAAAGCCATGAACCTAACCCAAGCAAATTGGTGTAGATTTCGCTCTCCATATGTCCTGACACTCTGATTTGAACTAATGCCTCCCACCTCCGGTACCACAGGCCTCCCCCAATAACAGTAACTGTCAGTAGGTAAGAGATACAACATGGACAAACAGAAGACAATTTCTCACAAGGGACGGTGCTCTTACAAGTCAGAGGAAAAGGAAGGGGTTCTGTATGCATGCTCCGATTCTTTTCCAAGCCCACCAATCTTTCTCCCCTGGGAAGGAGTGAGGGAGATTTGGAGAAAGTTCAAAAATTTTAGCTCTTGGGATTACTTTGCATTGAAATCTCTCCACAGTAAGGGAAAAATTACTTTTCTACTAGTAGGGCATAGTGAAAATTAGTTTCAATTCTTTTATCTTCAGCCTTACTGGTTTAGTATTTTAGATATTGTAATGATATAAAGTAATTTGTCAAAATGAATAATTCATATATTTTAAAGGATATTTTATAGGTCATAGAAAAAAATCAGTGATCAAGAAGTCATTCAAAATTCAGCGCTTTTGTAGAAAAATACATACCAATCTCTGAGTCTCCATGTGACAAGATTACAAGTTATTTTCATTTTCTACTATCCTTAAATTCAAAGGCTATACTATATTATATAGAATGTGTAAATATTTAAACACTTGCTATATTTTATATATTTATATAAAATATTTCTATATTTATATAAACTTTTCTTACTACAAAAATTATTTTAAAATTATTGTTTTGCCCAACAAAACTTCTGACAGCTGCCAATATACCAGATATTTCTAATAAAACATACTAAATGAATGCTGACAGGGAAAATAATTTATACAGTTCATCCGGCGGCTCTGTGGACTCACATACTCCTTTACTTATTAACTTGAATTAATTTAATTGTAGTTCATGATGTTTAGCCTCAGGGTGTGCCAACATAATTTAAAATATACAATTAAAAATGTAATACTATTTAGAGTTTTACTTATATGAATAAGTTTTCCTCTCTTACTCTCAAAAATACATGAACAAATATGCAATATAAGAAGAACTTGTTTCACTGGCTGAGAAAATTACAATGTGCTTGCATTGGTTACTATATGATTGCATCATATGAATATCTGATACACACACATTTCACTGAACAGTATGAAATGCAAGCACAAACACAGTGCCATTTAGTTTCTTTAACTTTATACTTCAGCCATTGTGGAATCAAAGTATTCTCAGATATATATTAGGTGGTATACTTTTTTAAAATTTATCTTTATTGTTGAAAGTATTACTGATGATCCCCTTTTTTTCTCCCCATTGACACCCTCCACACTCCTACCCCCTCGGGCCTCTACAGCAATATTGTCTGTGTCCATAGGTTATGCATATATGCATATAAATTCTTTGGTTAATCTTTTCCCACCTGCCCCCTTCCCTCTGAGATTCATCAGTCTGTTCCATGATATCTCTTCATTCTCAAACCCTTTTATTGCATAAGTATGTTACTTTCAAATATATGACAATGAAATCACAAATGTTAACATACATACAAAATGAATTGAGAGCAACAGCTGTAGTAGATTCAAGATGGCTACAAATTGTTATCTCTTCCATTGAGAGATAGCATATAGAGTTCTCCTCTTGAATCCAGGCTGTCAAGCCGGGTCAATGGAAAACAAATTAAGTGATAATCTGAGACTTGGAATACTATTTTTGGGGCTTCTGAGTTTCCATATAGGATGCCTGATTAACCTGAGATTATGTCGGAAAGGCCACATGTAGGCACTCTTCATAGCTCAGTGGGGTCTACTTTTCTAGCTGCCACTGTCAAGGCACAGACATATGGTCAAGCCATCTTGAATCCACCAGAGAGCCCATCTATCAGTGGATCTCATTAACATTCATAATGTCACAGGCGATGGAAGAATCTCCAGGTTGAGGCCTGCCTGAATTCCTGATTCACAATATCATGAAATATACTAAAGTATATTCAACCACAGTATTTTGACATAGTTTCTTATTCCTCTATAAATAACTGGCAAGGAGGCCTAGATATGTTCTTTAAGAGAAGGCATGAGGATTGTGTTTATTGTCAGGGATATTATCTAAAGTAGCTTCCAATTTCTAGATCATCCACTTCAGTGATTCTCAAGTCTTTTTTTTTTTCTTTTCCTTTTCTGGAACGACATAAGTAACAGATGATTTCACCTGCCCCAAAAGATTACTGTTGCCCTGGCCTGTTTAGCTCTGGGTTTGCTTCTCGGTCAGTTGCAGGCTTGATCCCTGGCCAGGTAGGGGCATGTGCGGGAGACAACCAATTGATGTGTCTCCCTCACATCGATGTTTCTCTCTCCCTCCCTCTCTCTTTCTCTCCCTCTACCTCCCTTTCACTCTATCTAAAAGCAATGGAAAAATATTCTCAAGTGAGGATTTTAAAAAAAAAAGACTACTATTAGTGTCATCTTTTTGGGGACTCCCTCATATTTAATTTAGATTGTGACTTGTGGGTAGGTCCCAGTGCATTTGTACATATACTGTATCATACATACAACTAGTATATAAAATCTGCACCATTATTGCACTAGATTTTTTAGTTTAAATCTTTTTAGTATATCTTTCACCTTGTTATCATTTTTAACCTTTCCAAGACACCCCATAATTTATGCATTTTGTACTATATTTTTAAAAATTGTTATTTTATTTAATGCTTAAAATAAAGGTGTGAATTAAGCTCCAATTTTCTAGATGAGAACAAGGAATTAAAAGAAAATAAGAGTTTCTCAGGGCCACTTAGCTTTGTGGACAGGATTTAAAAGCAAATCCCTCCTGGCTGGGCTGTTAACCACTAATATTGCCACTGGCCTCAAAACCAATGGATTTCACTTTGCTCTATCATCATATTTTGGTTTTGCAGTCAGTATCTGGTATGGCAGAAGCAATACAATGGCTTTCTTTCTTTTCAGAAGTTATCTCAAGTTCCTACAAGTCCCAAGCTCTCTGAGTTTTGGTCATGATTAACCAACTTAGTTCCATCTGTGCCAAAATAATTGCAGTTTTCCAATAAGATATTCTTTTTTCTGCCCCCTTGTCTTTTTACATGCTCATTCTTCTGCGTGCATTAATGTTTGCATATTCTCTCCCACGGAAAATTGCTACCTTAAATTGTAGACTCAGCTTAGAAATTATCTTCACAACCTAAGACAATTGGTTGTCTCTCCACTTCCCATACACCTAATTCTCTTCTTCTAATAAATGGATATTGTAGTACATCCTAGTTTATAGGTTGATGTTACTATTAAATGAAATGAAGTATGTCTAGTTTTTATAATAGTTATATTCTTAGAACAGGATATATTGGCCATATATTCTCTCAAAATTTCCTAATACATTCTTAAACATGTCAACAGGCACAGCAGCTAATTAAATATAAATGACTGTTGATATGACATGAATACTGTATTTTTTGCTGCAGTGGAAGATAGCAGAAGGCTGGCAGTTTTTCAAATATTTGCCCCTCAAAAGCCAAAGTAACGGAAGGAAGATATTTAAGTTAAGGGAATTTAAAAAAATTTTTTAAATAAAATAAAAATGAGAAATCATGGATATTGTATTCATTTAGGTCTTATTCTATCTAATAAAGAGGGAATATGCTAATTGACCCTCATGCCATCACAAAGATGGCGGTGCCCACAGCCAAAAAGGAGGGAATATGCTAATTGACTGCCACGCCCTCAACGATGGTGGCATACACAGCCAATAAGGAGGGAATATACTAATTGACTGCTACGCCCTCAAAGATGGCAGCGCCTACAGCCACAAGATGGCTGACAGAGAGGGCAGTTGTGGGCAATCAGGCCAGCAGGGGAGCAGTTAGGCGTCGATCAGGCTGGCAGG
>NW_005371677.1:1710901-1711466 GCF_000412655.1 Myotis brandtii
AGCAGGGCTCCGAGTGCAGCGGTGGTGGCGGAAGCCTCTCCTGCCTCTATGGCAGTGCTAAGGAACATTGGGACATGTCCACATGTCCACGCCCCTGTGCAGGGAGCGAGCCTAAGCCAGCAGGCAGATATCCCCCTAGGGGTCCCGGACTGCAAGAGGGCACAAGCCAAGCTGAGGGACTCTGCCTACAAGTGCACTAATGTTGTTCACCGGGCCTCTAGTGGTATAGTAGGTGGTCTTATATGCACTAGGTAGCTAGGGCTGCCATAACCACAGGCTGGTATTGTATTACGTATTAAACAACAAAAACATATTACAGTTCTAGAGGCTGGAAGTGCGAGATTAAAGTCTGACAGGTTTGGCTTCTCCTGGGGTCTCTTTCTCCTTGGCTCACAGATAGATGGTTGTCTTCTTGTGGGACCAGACATTTGGTCAAACATTATGCTGGCTGCATCTATGAGGGTGTTTCTAGATGAGATTAACATTTGACTTCTCAGCCTCCATAACTGCAGGAGCCAATTCCTTATAATTGTTTCTGTTTCTGTGGAGAACACCAATACAGATT
>NW_005371677.1:1711975-1715936 GCF_000412655.1 Myotis brandtii
AATCTGTATTGGTGTTCTCCACAGAAACAGAAACAATTATAAGGAATTGGCTCCTGCAGTTATGGAGGCTGAGAAGTCAAATGTTAATCTCATCTAGTAACACCCTCACAGATGCAGCCAGCATAATGTTTGACCAAATGTCTGGTCCCACAAGAAGACAACCATCTATCTGTGAGCCAAGGAGAAAGAGACCCCAGGAGAAGCCAAACCTGTCAGACTTTAATCTCGCACTTCCAGCCTCTAGAACTGTAATATGTTTTTGTTGTTTAATACGTAATACAATACCAGCCTGTGGTTATGGCAGCCCTAGCTACCTAGTGCATATAAGACCACCTACTATACCACTAGAGGCCCGGTGAACAACATTAGTGCACTTGTAGGCAGAGTCCCTCAGCTTGGCTTGTGCCCTCTTGCAGTCCGGGACCCCTAGGGGGATATCCGCCTGCTGGCTTAGGCTCGCTCCCTGCACAGGGGCGGGGGCAGGTGGACATGTCCCAATGTTCCTTAGCACTGCCATAGAGGCAGGAGAGGCTTCCGCCACCACCGCTGCACTCGCCAGCCATGAGCCCTGCTTCTGGCTGAGCGGCGCTCCCCCTGTGGGAGCGCACTGACCACCAGGGTGCAGCTCCTGCATTGGGCATCTGCCCCCTGGTGGTCAGTGCATGTCATAGCAACTGGTCGTTCTCCATTCCACCATTTGGTCGATATGCATATTAGCCTTTTATTATATAGGATATACTATATCTGCTATTGGTACACTCTATAGAGTTCTTGTTAATTCCTACTAGCCAATCCCTCTTTACTCAATCCCGTGTTATATAGTTGAATAACTTTCTATATTAAAGTTTTGTTGTTTAAATTACTGTGTGATTTCTCTCTCTGAATTGGACCCAGACTGATACAATGTTCTAACAAAGACAGTTTATCATATTCTGTGAATTACATAATCCCTCAGAATGAGAATAAAAGATTTTCAAAATTCCTGAAATTTTCTTTATAACCATATTGAGAACCCTCCGGACATGTGTGAAAATATTTCTTAGACATATCACATCTTTATTATCCACATAAACACACATGTTTTTATTTGCACATGTATATCTTTATTGTGATCTGTGTTTTATTGCAAAGACGTCCAATTTTTTAGTTTAAAGAAGGATCTAGTTTACATTTTTCAATCTTGTCCTCCCCTCCCCCCAAATCATTAGAGACATTAATAAATACCCTGGTGAAATCAAGACCAATTGTATCTATAACATTGCCATTGAGAAGTTAGATTTTAATAACTTTCACTCAGGATCCATCATTTATTAAATTCCTGTTATTGCTTTGTGTATTCTGGATAAAACTGTGTATAAGAATAATGCATACACTTCTCATTAAAGCTAATATGTAAATAAATTATTATGATACAAATGGGAACAGTACTATAATTGAGGTTTGAGCAAAATTTTATAGGAGAAGAGATTAGTTCCTATTGGTGTGGTGTGGTAGGAGCAGGGGTGGCATATTAATTAGCTTTTAAACTTTAAGTAATGATTCACCAAACTGGGTAAAGCTAGGAAAGGAAGCATTGACAGATAAGCAAAATAAATAAAAATGTGGCAAATTCTTGTATTAGTGAAAACTATGTATAAATAGAGATCCCCTGAATGGCAGGGTAGAAGAGGAAGTCACTAAAAATAAGCCTATATCTTTTTTTGTATAAATATCACAGTAGAAAGGATTCCATCAAGCTTTGTTTACATGGTTTATATTTGTGAGCATTGTTGTGGCTAACTAAGCGCATTCTCTGGCCATAAGAGCATATAGAATAGGTATGAAAAAGAAATGTGGGTGCTCACAGGTGCTCTCCTGCTTGTCCAGGAGATCGATGTCCTACACTCTGCCATACACAGAATTCCTCAGTATAAGTTCATTCCTCCAGGTCTTGTTTGTTTGGTTTGCTTGTTTTAGTAGACAGAGTTTAATAAAGCACCTCTTTGTCCTATGGACTCTACATGGTGTTGGAGATAGAGCTGTTAACAAAGTAACATGGTCCCATCCTGTGCAGTTAAGGTCTGGAAGAGGAGAGAGCTTTAGGTTTTTTAAAAATATATCGTATTGATTTTTTACAGAGAGGAAGGGAGAGGGATAGAGAGTTAGAAACATCAATGAGAGAGAAACATTGATCAGCTGCCTCCTGCACACCTGCACACCCCCTACTGGGGATGTGCCCGCAACCAAGGTACATGCCCTTGACTGGAATCAAACCTGGGACCCTTCAGTCCACAGGCCGACGCTCTATCCTCTGAGCCAAAATGGTCAGGGCGAGGAGAGAGCTTTTTAACAATTACAAGTATGTAAATGCTGCTAGTGAATATGGAGTCTTAAGAAGCATACTAAATCATTCTTCCCTAATCCCTTTCCTTCTGTATGAGTGATTTACTCCTGAAGTCCAAAAGTCATTGAATAATTGTCAAGTTCTACTTGTGAATATGGAGTAGTAGGAAACTGCTCAATAGTCCTGCAGAATTTGCCACATTCTAGATTTTGCTATCTGCTTCCCTAAGGTGTGTAACAGTTTTCTCGGACTTTGATAATTTCTTTAAGTGGCACTTAGATCTAGAGGCTATTTGTCTATTTAATTACTCATTTATTTTTTATGTTTTTAAATATATTTTTATTGATTTCAGAGAGGAAGGGAGAGGGAAAGAGAGATGGAAACATCAATGACAAGAGAGAATCATTGATCGGCTACCTCCTGCAGTCCCCACACTGGGGACCGAGTCCGCAACCTGAGAATGTGCCCTTGACTGGAAACGAACCCAGGACCCTTTAGTCCGTAGGCCGACACTCTATCCACTGAGCCAAGCCAGCTAGGGCAATTCCTCATTTATTTGAAAAAATTCATAGATGGCATTGAGTACTTCCTATGGTATCATATTCGAAGAGCCATAAAAGTTTGTTGTTACTTTTTCTATTATGTTAAGATTGATCAGTATGGTTAGGTTTAAATTTTTCATCAACTTTACATCTAAGAATTTTCTCAGCCACTAATGATCACTGTCTAAATCCATCATTTTATTGTGGATTATAAAATGGTGGTATTCTATTTCTTCATTATTATATGGCATTCTTTTACTAAGTATATTCCATTGTCAATAATTTCACTACTCTCAGTTACAGTTTTATAGGAGGACAGAATGAATGTTTCATACTCTCACTTTATTTACTCATATTCAGAATAATGTTAGTCTCCTAGCACTCCCCAATAATAACCAATGAGGGTTACTTTTCATATAAAAATAATGGTTTAGATTTAAATATTTTTCTGTATTTCAATTAACTCCTATTCTTTTAACTTTTATGCTCAAATCTCTATTTTGGTTGGAGTGATCCCCTTTGAGTTGGCTTCAATCCTTTTTCTTTCCCAGAAGAAAGGAACACTTGTTTCTAGTACCTTTAAGAAAACTTTATTTCTAGCATTTTGAATTTTTCACTGGGTTCTGCTAATTAATTAATTTGTCCCTGCTATTTATTTATATCTTTCTTTTTTTAATTCATCTTATTGTTGAAAGTATTACAGATGTACCCTTTTACCCCGTTGACCCTCTCCACCTGCCCCCACCCCAGGCCTTCATCACACTATTGTCTATGTCTGTGGGTTGTGTATATCAGTTCTTTGGCTAATCTCTTCTTGCTCTCCCTCTCCCCCCTTCCTTCTGAGATTTGTCACTCTGTTCTATGCATTCATGTCTCTGGATCTACTATGTTAGTCATTTTATTTTATTTAGATTCCACATATGAGTGAGATCCTGTGATACGTGTCTTTTTCTGACTGGCTTATTTTGCTTAGCATTATATTCTCCAGGTCCCTCCATGCTGTCTCAAAGGGTAAGAGATCCTTCTATTTTTACAACTGCATAGTATTCCATGTTAAATATGTACCACAGCTTTTTATCCATTCATCTACTGATGG
>NW_005371678.1:0-239 GCF_000412655.1 Myotis brandtii
ATTTTGCTGCCTTTGGCTTCTTCTAAGATTTTTATGGGTCCCTGTCTTAGGTTTAAGTCCTTTATCCATTTTAAGTTTATTTTTATGTATGGTGTAAGTTGGTGGTCTAGTTTCATTTTTTTGCATGTATCTGTCCAGTTTTCCCAACACCATTTATTGAAGAGACTGTCTTGACTCCATTGTATGCTCTTGCCTCCTTTGTCAAATATTAATTGAGCATAATGGCTTGGGTCAATTTC
>NW_005371678.1:264-1160 GCF_000412655.1 Myotis brandtii
TGTCTGTTTTTGTGCCAGTACCAGGCAGTTTTGAGAACAGTGGCTTTGTAATATAGCTTGATATCAGATTATTTTGTTCATTAGATTCCACATTTAAGTGAGATAAAGTAGGATTTGTCTTTTTCTGGCTGGCTTATTTCGCTTAGCATAATTTCCTTTTTTTTTTAACAGCCAAGTAGTATTCCACTGTGTAAATGCACCAAAGGTTTTTTTATCTACTGATGGGCACTTGGGCTGTTTCCAGATCTTGACTATTGTAAATAAGGCTGCTTTGAAAAAAAAATAAGGCTGCTTTGAACATAGGGGTGCTGTGGGAACCCTAATCAGAGTACACTGGATGTTTGAGGCCAATTTGAGTGTGGGGGCCCTGTCCAGAGTATGCCAGATGCTCAACACCAATTTGTTATATGCAGGTGCTAAAATAAGGACACAGCGATAGCATTATATACATGACGCAGGAGTACTTTTCTATAACCAAAACACTGATGTCACATTTGGCCAGAAGTCTCTTTTGGCTAAGTGGGTATACAGTATGTTACTGACCAGCCGGTGCGCAGCGGCTTGGTATGACTCCTGTGTTTGCTACTATATTAGCACAAGGGCTGCTATGTTAGCAGTGGCTGCCTGTGTGAGGCTACTTTAAAGAACTGTTTTGTCTAATGGCTCCTTAGTAGCAATGGCTACATGGCCACTGGCTCTTACAATAAAGACTCTTCTATGCCTATGACTTCTCATATCTTCTCTGTCTAATACCCAGCGTCCAAGAAGGTCCAGTTCCTGGAAGAGAAGGACCTATGACCCCACAGGTGCATATATTTTTTTGAATTAGTGTTTCAGGGTTCTTAGGATATATTCCCTTAAGTGGGATCACTGGGTCAAAAGGCAGTTTCATTTTT
>NW_005371679.1:0-1241 GCF_000412655.1 Myotis brandtii
AGAATCACTGATCAGCTGCCTCCTGCACGCCCCCAACCAGCGATCGAGCCCACAACCCAGGCATGTGCCCTCCGGGTTCATAGGTCGATGCTCAACCACTGAGCTATGCTGGCCAGGTTTAATTGACTTTTTTATAGAGAGAGAGGAAAGGGAGAGAGAGAGAGAGAGAGAGAGAAACATCGACTTGCTGTTCCACTTATTTATGCATTCATGGGTTGATTCTTGGAGATGAAAGTTGAAACCTCAGCATATTGGGACGACACTCTAACCAACTGAGCTACCTGGCCTCACCATGTCTCACCTTAAGAAGAGCTTCCTCCTGACCAGGAACTTTCTCCTTTACCTGCTTATATTCTACCATCCTGGGCCCCACCCAAGTCACCTTCCATAGTCTGGCTGATCCCAACCATTTCAATGTTTTGGTCTCCGCCTATTGATGGCTTAACACCACTGTCACCCTAATCCCTCTCCCAAGATGGCTTTGTTTGCCTTCTTCTCCAGCTGGCTGGGGGCAGGGCCTCACTGCGGACAGCCATAGCTGCATGAGGCCACAGGGCTGCTTCCCATCGTTCTTGTCCATTGTTTCTTTGTTTGATGGTTGGTTGGCTTTTTTTTTCTTTCTTTTTTTCTGGGAATCCTCTGTTCCTCCCAACTATTGTTCCCTTTTAAGCATGCTTGCTCGGCCCCTGTAACCAGTACATCCAAAATATCACCGGGGTTTTCTCCCTTCCCTTCAACAGGGTGTTACCTCTCTCTTTCTCTCTCTCATGACCTGAATGGTGAGCAACTTCCCTGCTACCCCCCACCCTACCTCCCAAGAATCACTCTGACCTGGCCCAGGTCCTTTGTTAGAGTCTCAGACTCAGTGCTGGAACCCACATTTCCTGCACCCATCATTTCACTGTGTGGTCTTTCCACACCCGAGGCCCAAGCACGGAAGTGAACTGGGGCTGCCATGTCGACTGGTGTCCTGCCTTCGGCTCTAAAGATGCTGTCCTGCCCTTGTCCAGGGAGGTACTTCACCCTTGTGGATTCACCTGGGGGGTCTCGGGGAGAGGCCGGGCTCCTGGGTGCAGTCCATCCACGCCTGCTGCTTGTCCTCCGCGGGCCCCCCGCCCTGGCTTGAAGGCCCTCTCAACCACTTTCCCCCCTCTCCACAGGCAGACCCCGTCACTGGGCATCCCAGCAGTACAGTCCCTCCTTCCTTGTCCACCCCCCACCCCGACCCCGTGCGCCTTGCT
>NW_005371679.1:1552-3577 GCF_000412655.1 Myotis brandtii
GGTTCATAGGTCGATGCTCAACCACTGAGCCACGCCGGCCAGGCAACAAGCCCTCTTGAACCCTGGAAACAGTGAGGAGGATGCTGGGGGTCCCACTGCCTGTGAGATGGGAGTGGGAGAGGATTCTATTTAGATCTCAGAGGCCAGGGCCTCCCCAGCTGTAATAAGGTCACTGACGAAGCACTTTGTCATGGGCAGACCAAGTCGGGGACCAGTCCACGGGAGGGAGGCCCAGCAGGCTTGGCGCATGGCGAGGGGCAATGGGGCTGCACGCCTGGTGACCAGCTGTGGTGGCTAAAGGACACTTCCTCAGCCAGGGGCCCGGCCCTACGCCCCTCCCTGGGTAGACACTGCCACCTTCTGGCTCTTTGTTGACTGACTGCTCTACCCCATCTTTTTTTTTTTTTAAATTGATTTTTAAAAATATATATATTTTTAATTGATTTCAGAGAGGAAGGGAGAGGGAGAGATAGATACAAACATCAATGATGAGAGAGAATCACTGATCAGCTGCCTCCTGCACGCCCCCAACCAGCGATCGAGCCCACAACCCAGGCATGTGCCCTCCGGGTTCATAGGTCGATGCTCAACCACTGAGCTATGCTGGCCAGGTTTAATTGACTTTTTTATAGAGAGAGAGGAAAGAGAGAGAGAGAGAGAGAGAGAGAAACATCGACTTGCTGTTCCACTTATTTATGCATTCATTGGTTGATTCTTGGAGATGAAAGTTGAAACCTCAGCATATTGGGACGACACTCTAACCAACTGAGCTACCTGGCCTCACCATGTCTCACCTTAAGAAGAGCTTCCTCCTGACCAGGAACTTTCTCCTTTACCTGCTTATATTCTACCATCCTGGGCCCCACCCAAGTCACCTTCCATAGTCTGGCTGATCCCAACCATTTCAATGTTTTGGTCTCCGCCTATTGATGGCTTAACACCACTGTCACCCTAATCCCTCTCCCTTGTCCATTGTTTCTTTGTTTGATGGTTGGTTGGCTTTTTTTTTCTTTCTTTTTTTCTGGGAATCCTCTGTTCCTCCCAACTATTGTTCCCTTTTAAGCATGCTTGCTCGGCCCCTGTAACCAGTACATCCAAAATATCACCGGGGTTTTCTCCCTTCCCTTCAACAGGGTGTTACCTCTCTCTTTCTCTCTCTCATGACCTGAATGGTGAGCAACTTCCCTGCTACCCCCCACCCTACCTCCCAAGAATCACTCTGACCTGGCCCAGGTCCTTTGTTAGAGTCTCAGACTCAGTGCTGGAACCCACATTTCCTGCACCCATCATTTCACTGTGTGGTCTTTCCACACCCGAGGCCCAAGCACGGAAGTGAACTGGGGCTGCCATGTCGACTGGTGTCCTGCCTTCGGCTCTAAAGATGCTGTCCTGCCCTTGTCCAGGGAGGTACTTCACCCTTGTGGATTCACCTGGGGGGTCTCGGGGAGAGGCCGGGCTCCTGGGTGCAGTCCATCCACGCCTGCTGCTTGTCCTCCGCGGGCCCCCCGCCCTGGCTTGAAGGCCCTCTCAACCACTTTCCCCCCTCTCCACAGGCAGACCCCGTCACTGGGCATCCCAGCAGTACAGTCCCTCCTTCCTTGTCCACCCCCCACCCCGACCCCGTGCGCCTTGCTTCCTGCTTGGGTCGGAGCACCATAGAGGCTCCCATAAGATCACTGTCTGCTGGAGGCCCAGGGCCACACAGCTGAGCCAGAGGATGGGTGGCAGGGCGTTCAGAGGACTCGCCTTCCTTTCCACCCCAAACGTGGCCGTCAGACAGTCTGGGAAGGGGTGCTCCCCTCTGGTCCCCTGGGGTTGCTAAGGGCCCCTGCCACTGACCCAGGACTTCCGAAGCCGCCCATACCCACAAATCCCAGCGGTATGGGTAGGCAGGAGCCCTTTTGTTCTCAAAGTGCTCTCGGGGGTGGGTGTGAGTAACGGGGAGGCCTAGCAGAGAGGGCCTCCGTGGGAGTTGGGAGGAGCCACTCTCTGTTCATGACTGCCCCCTGACTGTCAGACCTGCAA
>NW_005371679.1:3639-5084 GCF_000412655.1 Myotis brandtii
CCTCTACTTGCCACCCTCTTTTTGGAATTGTGTGCGAGCCGTTCTCCACACACCACTCTGCTGCCCCTTTCACAGTGAGCCTTATTGAAAAGCCTGCGATGGTTTCCCACGGATCCCGGAATAATGGCCAGGCCTCCTTGCCAGGCCTCCAAGGCCCATGGGAACCAGCCCTGCCCACTCCTCTGAGCCCAGCATGTCTCCCTCTGCCCTGGCTCACCGCACTCCGGGCACATGGATCTTCTCCGGAGTCTGGCATCAAGCCTGTTTCTGCCTCAGGCCCTTTGCACGTGCTGCTGCTTCTGCTCAGAAAGCTCTTCACGCAGCTGTCCCCCGGGCCAGCCCCTTGTCATTTGGTTTGCAGCTCAGAAGTCAACCTCCCTGGACGATTCCGATCTGGAGTCGCTTCTCCTGTCCTGGATGCTCTGTCCATCCTCGCACCATTTTATTTTCTTCTCCACACAGATCCCTTTGTGAGGCTTCAGGGCCCGTCCCTGGCACGGGCCCCTTCCAAGGCTCAGTACCTAATTCTGTGTTCTTTTCTTTAAATGGCACCCCCTGCCTGGCCGACCCAACTGTGTGAGCTTCAGGCCCCACAGAATCTAAACCCATTTGTACCCAGAGCACAGGACCAGGCTGCATCTGGTACGTCCTGTGCCCGCCTCTGGCAGGAAGAAACTCAGCATTCCTCCCACCAGGCTATTTTGACAGGCCCCTGGCCTCCCCGTCTCTACAGATCTGGGCGCCAAGAGGCAGCCTTGGCCAGAAATCTTGGTAACTGCTCTGCTCACTGTGCCCTGAATTCAACACGGGTCGGGGGATGTACAGACCCTGAGAGCCGCTGGTTTGTCCTTCTCCCTTCTGCATGCTCCCTGCCTTGATTTCCCCAAATAGACATTCTCAGGCAACAACCGTAGCACCTAAAACTACTCATTGAGGGACCTGGCCAGGTAGCTCAGTTGGTTAGAATGTCATTCCAAATACATTGAAATTTTGGGTTTGATCCCTGGTCAGGGCACATACAAGAATCAACTAGTGAGCCCTGACCAGTGTGACTCAGTTGATTAGAGCGTCAATCCATACACCAAAGGTCATGGGTTCGATTCCCAGTCAGGGCACATGCCTGGGTTTCGGGTTCAATCCCCAGTAGGGGCACAAACAAGAGGCAATCAATCAATGTTTCTCTCTCACACTGATGTTTCTCTCTCTCTCACTCTCTCCCTCACCTTTCCTCTCTCGCTGAAATCAATTAAAAACACACACACATATCCTTGGGTGAGGATTATAAAAAAAAAAAAAGGAATCAACTAGTGAATGCATGAATAAGTGGAACAACAAATTAATCTTTCTCTCTCTCTCTTTCTAACTCTCTAAAAATCAATAAATATTAGCCCAGCCAGCGTAGCTCAATGGTTGAGCGTCGACCTATGAACCAGGAGGTCACAGTT
>NW_005371679.1:5570-7250 GCF_000412655.1 Myotis brandtii
AAGCTTTTCTGCAAAGCTCGTCCTTATGCCTAGCACCTACCTTAGCTCTGACCAGCTTGGGCAAGTATTGGGCACCCCGGGTTAACTCTCGCTCCGCCTTGCCCTCGGCAGGCGTGGCTAAGTGGTCACAGAACTCTTTCTAGGTGGCTCCTGTGTACCCAGTGCCAGAGGTCAGAGAGGAAAGCTGCTTGCCTCCTCGTGAAACTCGGGTCTGAATTATTGAAGAGCTAAATCAGGTTCCCAGGCAGAGGGCCAAGGCTTGCAACGAATTCCTACAACTAGGCCGAGTCCAGGGAGGCCAATGCCAAGGCTGTATTTTCTGTTTGACCAAGTAAGGGGAGGCCTTAGGAGACCACGGAACCTTGTGGCGCAGCCTGTGACACAGCGGAAAAATCGCTGACCTGGCTCCGGAAGTCCGAGACCGAGGGCTGGCCGACTCCGTGTCTGGTGAGAGCCCTTTCCCAGGTTGCAGGCAGCTGACATCTCCGAGTAACCTTCCAGGCTGGGGAGAGATCTAGTCACCTCCATGTAGCTTTTATTGGGGGGCCATGGGGAGCTGTCCTTTGAAACTGGAGCGAGTGTCACCTCCTGGTGGCAAAAGCAATAAAGAAAGGAGAGGATGAGTGAGCTTAATGGCTACAGGTATAACCAGCGTCCACAAAGACGTCTAAGGATTCGGCTCCTCGGGGACTGTCTCACTCATTTGTATTACTTCCTTCTTCAGTTGTCTTGGCAACCTCCTTGACCTATTCTCCCAAACTGGGTGTTACAGACTCCAAGCTACTCCATCCCGGCCACTCCCCGCCCCTACTTATCAGAGGCCACAGAGGCCACCAGGCTGCCACCGTCTCAGCCCCCTCATCCCCAGAGAGGGGGTGAATGTTCTCAGTCTGCAGCTTGGACCCCTCAGCGTGTGGGCTCAGCCACCTCTCTCCATCACCCTCCTCTCTCACTGGCACCTTCAGCCTCACCTCTGCCAGCTCCCTTTAGTCAGCATATCAATTTGCTAAGGGTATTTCCAGCTTATAAAGACAAAACAAGACAAAAAAACCCAACTAAAACCCACCCTGGCCAGGTGGCTCAGGTCGTTGGAGCGTCACCCAGTACACCAAAAGGTTGTGGGTCTCTCTCTCTCTCTCTCTCTCTCTCCTAAATCTAAAAATCAACAAAAGACCAGCCGGGTGTGGCTCAGATTTTGAGTGTTGACCCAGGAACCCAGAGGTCACCAGTTGGACTCCCGGTCAGGGCACATGCCCAGGTTAGGGGCTTGAGCCCCAGTAGGGCGCGTGCAGGAGGCAGCCGATCGATGTTTCTCTCTCATCGATGTTTCTATCTCTCTTCCTCTCACTTCCTCTCTCTCTAAAATTAATAAAAACATAAAAAAAAAGAATAGTACCTACTTTGCCCTGGCCAGGTAACTCAGTTGGTTAGAGTATGGTCCTGCTACAGCAAGGTTGTGGGTTCGATCCCTAGTCAGGACACATACAAGAATCAACCAATGCATAACTAAGTAGAACAATAAATCAATGCCCCGCCCCCCTCAAAAAAATAAAATAAAAAATAAAAAGAGCCCTAGCCGGTTTGGCTCAGTGGATAGAGCGTCAGCCTGCGGACTGAAGGGTCCCAGGTTCGATTCCGGTCAAGGGCATGTACCTTGGTTGCGGGCACATCCCCAGTGGG
>NW_005371679.1:7285-8303 GCF_000412655.1 Myotis brandtii
TCTCTCATCAATATTTCTAACTCTCTATCCCTCTCCCTTCCTCTCTGTAAAAAATCAATAAAATATATTTAAAAGAAAAAAGAATAGTACATACTTCATAGGGCTGTTATGACATTGAAGTGGGTTAATTCTAGAGCAAGTACCCCATGCACGTCACCCTCAACATTACGACTATCGCTGGTGTTTGCAAGGGGAGAGCAGCAACGGGAGAAGTGAGGTTACACGGAGGAGCGGTCATTTGGATCCAGGTCTGAAACATGTTCGGTCAGAGGACTGTGGGGTCCCTCCTCACCCGAGACCACAGACGTCCTGGGGCCGAGAGCCCAGGAGCCGGCCGCTCCTCCCCGGCGGCGGCCGCTCTCCTCTGGCCGCGTGGATGCCCTTGGGAGCACCTGACGTGCCCGGCACTGGCTGCGCTCGCTGCTGCGGATGCACGTCCGGGGCATTCCTGACATAGTCTGTCCTGAAGTGGGGGCAGCTGCCGGGCCTCGGCATGAAAACCGCTTAGAGCCAGGGAGGGGAAAGGTCACCTTTTGGGCTGTGTCCAGGGGGAGGGGACACAGTTACCAGGGGAACAAGCGCTGGTCCTCACAAAGGACACTGAGCCTGTCCTGAGCACCTGTCCAGTGGCCGGGCCCTAAACCAAACATGAAGGCCGTTTGTGTGTCAGGATGGGCTTTGGGAGAGGACCGGTAGGCTAATTCAGCGGCAGGAGAGGGCTTGCCCAGGCTCATGGAGCCGATTGTTGTTACACTGTCAGGAATTTTGCAAGCCGGCTGTTAGACACAGCCATTATTATAATAAAACCCCCCACACAAGTTATATAAACTTACAATGAAATACATTATATTAAAAGACTCAAAAGTTGCCCTAACCGGTTTGGCTCAGTGGATAGAGCGTCGGCCTGCGGACTGAAGGGTCCCAGGTTCGTTTCCGGTCAAGGGCACGTACCTTGGTTGTGGGCACATCCCCAGGAGGGGGTGTGCAGGAAGCAGCTGATCGATGTTTCTCTCTCATC
>NW_005371679.1:9584-21058 GCF_000412655.1 Myotis brandtii
GCTCTATCCACTGAGCCAAACCAGCTAGGGCAAAGTTTCTCCTATTTTTAAGAGTTTCTAACTTTGTAAAGTCAAGCTGAGAATTTCATTTCTAAACAAGCAGAAATAGAATGGATAATTTTCAGCTCACGCCCCCCCACCCCTCCCAGGAACACGCCCTTGCCTTTCCCTTCTCCCTCTTCTTCCCTCTCAGGCATGCATCCCCTAAACTCTAAGGGTCCCCAACCAGCCTTGAACCACGGGAGCAATGGGCTAACCCCCAAACCTGGCCCCAAGGCCCCCCTTTTCTCTGACTTCTCAGTGAGCCAAAGCCGCCCTGCCTAGGCTCTCTCCTGGAGCTTCTTCTATCCTGAGCCCTTCCGGTTATACTGTCCCCAGCTTTAATAAATGCACTCTCAAAAAAAAAAAAAAAAAAAAAAAAAAAAAAAAAAAAAAAAAAACAAAAAAAGAAAGAAAGAATGTATAATTTCCAAATCACTAAATGGGGTGAGGGAGATTAAAGACATCTTAATTGCTCCAATACAAAACTAAAAAGGGCCCTGGCCAGGTAGCTCAGCGGGTTAGAGCATCATCCTGATACACCAAGGTTGCAGGTTCGATCCCGGGCAGGGCATATACATTGACCAATGAATGCATGAATAGGTGGAACAACAACTCGATGCCTCTCTCTCTCTCTTCCCCTCTCTCTAAAATCAAGAAACATGTCCCCGAGTGAGGAATAAATAAATAAAATAAAAACAAATATTCTGATTTTTAAAATCTTGCAAAGAAAAGAAACCTTGCTTCAAGCCTACATTATAAAAGCAAAGAGAAAATTGATTGGTTTTCTGCTCACTTATCATGTTTAGGATCATTACAAGAGTGTGGCAGCTTGCCCTAGCCTGTTTGGCTCAGTGGATAGAGCATCCGCCTGCGGACCAAAGGGTCCCGGGTTCAATTCTGGTCCAGGGCATGTACCTTGGTTTCAGGCTCCTCCGCGGCTTGGACCCTCTGGTCAGGATGCATGCAGGAGGCAACCAATGAATGTGTTTCTCTCACATCGATGTTTCTCTGTCTTTCACTCTATCTCTTTCTCACTCTCTCTAAAAATCAATGGAAAAATATCCTCGGGTGAGGATTAACAAAAAGAGTGTGTCAGAGCCCAGGGAGCACAGCTATGCTCTCTCTGTGCCAAACATTTCATGCACTGTCCCTGGGCGTGGAAATAGCTGGCTGACTGTATGTGCTCCCCACTGGATCTCCCACAAACAGCCACATGGCTGTCACCTTATTCTTTCCTCTCGTGGGAAGCAGTGATGCATTCTTGCAGGAAGCTACCACGTCTCCTTCCCCCACGAAGATCCAGACCCACTATTCCTCTTAATCTCTTACATCGAAGCAGCCACTGCTGCCCAAGACGCAGCAAATCTCACATCCACGGGTACGCACTCCTCGAAAAACATCTTAACCTTATCTTCATAATCGGGCAGTTCATCTCTGCCCAAGGTCATTAGGTCCATTCAGGAGCAGTTTCTAGTTTCTCTTTTTGGAACTTTTCTAATTCTGGATCATTCTCATGTTTGTCAGTTTCCAGGAAAGGACTCTGAGCCTGAGCAGCTGCTCCAGGTGGACCGGGCAGTCAGCTCTGGGCCACGGGGCCACCTCAGGTCGTCCTGGGACTTGTCCACGTACCAGGCCTGCACCATGTCCTGGGCCAGGGGTGCATCTGGGCAAGGTGGGCACTGCAAGCTCAGGGGCCCCTGATCTGCGTGAGTGTGGGCCCAGATGGCCTTTTTATCCTGGGCCTCAAGGTGGCTCTGACCAGAGCACCATTCCCTGGCCTCCGTTTCCTGGTTGCTGAGACTTAGGTGTGGCCCTATCCAGGCTATTATTTTTTTAAATATATTTTTATTGATTTCAGAGAGGAAGGGAGAGGGAGAGAGAGATAGAAACATCAATGATGAGAGAGAATCATTGATTGGAGGCCTCCTGCAAGCCCCTTACTGGTGATCGAGCCCACAACCCGGGCATTTGCCCTGACCAGGAATGGAACTGTGACCTCCTGGTCCATGGGTTGACGCTCAGACCACTGAGCAACACCAGCCAAGGTGGGCTATTCTTTTACTACTAGAGGCCCAGTACACAACATTTGTGCACTGGGGGGTGGTGGTGGGGGGTTCCCTCAGCCCAGCCTGCACCCTTTCGAGCAGGCCTAAGCCGCAGTCGGACATTCTTACCGTTGCCGAGGAGGCAGGCCATTGCGTTTTCCAGCCATCAGCCCAACTTGTGGCTAAGCAGCATTCCCCCGGTGGGAGTGCACTGACCACCAGGGGGCAGCTCCTGCGTTGAGCGTCTGCCCCTGGTGGTCAGTGTGCATCATAGTGACCAGTTGTTTCACCATTTGGTCAATTTGCATATTACCCTTTTATTATATAGGATAACAAAATGAACAACTGATAGATTCCCAAAGGTTAATTACTTTGTGGAATCTGAAACACCAATGTGCCTTTCCTACTCTGTTCCATTCAAATCTATCCTTTTAAAAAATATATTATTACTGATTTTAGAAAGAGAAGAAGGGAGAAGGAGAGAGAGAAATACAGAGAAAAATCGACTGGCTGCCTCATACATGCACCCCGACCCAGGCTCCAAACCCACAACCTGAGGATGTGCCCTGACCGGGAATTGAACCAGTGACGTTTTGGTGCATGGGATGACACTTAACCAACTGAGCCATACCGCCCATATATATGTATGTAGAGTAAGATGGGATATTTCTCTGCAACTTTCCCTTCTCACTTACTATATCTCAGAATATTTTTCTTTCACCCATGAAAACTTTTTAACACCACGCAGTGGTCATTTGAAAAATACTGGATGCATGGAGTTATATAGTTCTTCTAAAAGTTGACACATTTCGTTATACAATGTGAAAAAAAACCCACATTTGGTAATACCACTAATCTCATTAGAAACATCTTTAGGAATCAGGATGCTTTCACCCTAGCTGTTTTTGCTCAGTGGATAGAGTATCAGCCTGTGGACTGAAGGGTCCCAGGTTCGATTCCAGTCAAGGACACATACCTCAGTTGCAGGCTCCTTCCAGGCCCAGGCCCTGGTCAGGGCACGTACAGGAGGCACAGGAGGCAATCAATCGATGTGTTACTCTCAAATCAGTGTTTCTTTCTGTCTCCCTCTCTCTTCCACTTCTCTAAAAAAAGAAATGGAAAAATATCCTCAGGTAAGAATTAAAACATGAATCGGGTTGCTCTCAGACTCAGGGTAGTATACACAAGTTGTTTTATATTGAGAGTCTCCCATAATCCTATCTCCCCATATACTCTGGTTTAGTTACCTTCAATTTTTCATGTATATTTTTTCATATATATGCAAACTTTTTAACACCACACATTGGTCATTTGAAAAATATTGGATTTACGGAGTTATGCAGTTCTTCTAAAAGTTGACACATTTCATTATACAATGTGAAAAAAAAAACACCCATGTTGGGTAATACAACTAATCTCATTAGAAACATCTGTAGGAATCAGGATGCTCTCGCCCTAGCTGTTTTAGCTCAGTGGATAGAGCAGTGATGGCGAACCTTTTGAGCTCAGCGTGTCAGCATTTTGAAAAACCCTAGCTTAACTCTGGTGACGTGTCACATATAGAAAATTTTTGATATTTGCAACCATAGTAAAACAAAGATTTATATTTTTGATATTTATTTTATATATTTAAATGCCATTTAACAAAGAAAAATCAACCAAAAAAATGAGTTCGCATGTCACCTCTGGCACGCGTGTCATAGGTTCACCATCACTGGGATAGAGTGTCAGCCTGTGGACTGAAGGGTTCCAGGTCAAGGGCACATATCCCAGTTGCAGGCTCCCTCCAGGCCTGGGCCCTGGTTAGGGCACGTACAGGAGGCACAGGAGGCAATCAATCGATGTGTTATTCTCAAATCAGTGTTTCTTTCTGTCTTTCCCACCCTCTTCCACTTCCTCTAAAAAAAGAAAAATCAATGGAAAAATATCCTCAGGTAAGGATTAAAACATGAATCGGGATGCTCTCAGACTCAGGGTAGTATACACAAGTTGTTTTAAATGTTAGTTTTCTCTTGAAAGCTCGAATTTTATCATTGGAAACAAATACTGTCAGTAATTTCCTTGAAGTGATTGTTTCATTTAAATCTTTTTTTCCAGAAAAAAAAAAAACCCAACAACCTAATATTTAAGTCTGAATAACTATGGTTTCTCTATAGGCTGTTCTTGACATTTAAAATGTTCTTTCTAGGGGACACCTGTAATACTTTCAACAATAAAGATATATTTTTTAAAAAGTTATTTCCAGGAAAAAGCTTCTGCTCACAAAGTTAATAAGCCTCAGTGCTTTCCTAGGAGAGGACCATGGGACAAGGGGGTTATTCGCACTTCCCATTTTTATTACATAGGCTATTAGAAAGATATATACCCAAGAGTTAAGATCTAACAACATTATTTATTTTCCTGGCTTCATTAAGGATATCATACTTTCCTTAAATAACTAAAATTGGAACTCCCATTTGACCCAGTGATCCCAACCCATGAAAACTTTTTAACACCACGCAGTGGTCATTTGAAAAATACTGGATGCATGGAGTTATATAGTTCTTCTAAAAGTTGACACATTTCGTTATACAATGTGAAAAAAAACCCACATTTGGTAATACCACTAATCTCATTAGAAACATCTTTAGGAATCAGGATGCTTTCACCCTAGCTGTTTTTGCTCAGTGGATAGAGTATCAGCCTGTGGACTGAAGGGTCCCAGGTTCGATTCCAGTCAAGGACACATACCTCAGTTGCAGGCTCCTTCCAGGCCCAGGCCCTGGTCAGGGCACGTACAGGAGGCACAGGAGGCAATCAATCGATGTGTTACTCTCAAATCAGTGTTTCTTTCTGTCTCCCTCTCTCTTCCACTTCTCTAAAAAAAGAAATGGAAAAATATCCTCAGGTAAGAATTAAAACATGAATCGGGTTGCTCTCAGACTCAGGGTAGTATACACAAGTTGTTTTAAATGTTAGTTTTCTCTTGAAAGCTCGAATTTTATCATTGGAAACAAATACTGTCAGTAATTTCCTTGAAGGATATCATACTAATAGACTTTTTGTTTTTTTAAAGATGGGGAGTTGTTTTCACAAATGTTAACACAGTGAGAAAGGCTGGTGGCTTCTTAGTATTATTATGAAAATGGGTTTGACCTTGGGGATACCCTCCTCTTTCCCACCTCCTCCAGGGCTGCAGACCACACTTTTGAGAACCATCCTGTCGTAATCGCCACCTAAGTTTACATCAGTGGCTCCCAAACTTATTTGGCCTACCACCCCCTTTCCAGAAAAAATATTACTCAGCGCCCCCTGGAAATTATTTTTTTTAAATTTTAATAGCAATTAAACAGAAAGATATATGTATTAATGTTTCTACCTTTTTCGTAAAATATAGTAAAGAAAGGTGTAAATTAGAAACATTGAAGTTTGAAATTATGAAACTATTTATTGAACTCAGAATAGAAAGGTAATACAAAAAAAGTTAAAACAAATGCACCTGTGGCCATCACCGCCCCCATGGATCGCTGCAGCGCCCACCAGGGGGCGGTAGCGCCCACTTTGGGAATCACTGGTTTACATTATGTTTGGATCTTTCATCCTCCTGTGTCCCCAGGAATAGCCCAATGGTGGTGGCTGCTCCCAGGTCCTAGCAGGGGAGGGGGGGGCAGTGTAGCCCGGGCCCCTCACCCCTCTTTCCCTGACCTCACTTCCTCTTCCCTCCTTTAACCCTTTACTTCCCCCAGGGATGAAAACAATGCAAGAGGAAAAGCCTCAATGTAAAGGAATTGTGCTGGGACCGTCCGAATAGCGCATAAGTTACTGCAGTTATTTGTTTAAGAAATTTAAAAATTATGTGTCTTCATTGTTCTTTTTCTGGTTACAAAAATAACAGATGCTTGCTATGTAATATTCAAATCCCACAGAATTGTATAAAGTAGAAATTGAGAGTCTCCCATAATCCTAACTCCCCATACACTCTTTGGTTTATATGCCTTCAATTTTTCATGCATATATCTATATATGTAAAAGCCTAAGCAACCAAACAAATCGACAGGTCAACAGGTAGCTATGACGTGCACTGACCACCAGGGGGCAGATGCTCAACGCAGGAGCTGCCCCCTGGTGGTCAGTGCACTCCCACAGCGAACCTCCCATGGCTGGCCAGCCCCGATTGGCCCAATCCGGACTGGGCAAGATGGTCCAATCCAATCTGCCCCAATAACCAGCCAGGCCAAGGGAACTCCCACCCATGCACGAATTCATGCACCGGGCCTCTAGTTTTCATACATATGTATGCATAGTAAGATGGGATATTTCTCTGCAACTTTCCCTTTTCACTTACTATATCTCAGATTATTTTTCTGTATCAGCAATATATATCTACCTCATTCTCTTTTTAAAAATGGTTTTTAAAATTAATTTTTCTAGAGAGAAGAAGGGAGAGGGAGAAACATAAATGTGAGAGAGATAAACATCAATTGGTTGCCTCCCAACTGGGGATGGAACTCATAACCTGAGCATGTGCCCTGACTGGGAATCGAACCAGGGACCTTTTGGTGCATGGGACGACGCCCAACCCACTGATTCACCAGGCCAGGGCTTGAATGGATAATTTTAACACCACCACCATGTGTCTTGATGTATGCCAGGTACCTTCTAAGCATTTTATCAGCATGAATCTATTCAAGCCTAATAATTAGTAGCAGTAGGTGTTACTACATCCATTCGCACATGAAGAAATTGAGGCTCAGAGAAGTGAAGTGATTTGCCAGGGCAATGAGACAATCATAACAAATGACTTCAGCATCATGGAGCAACCTTTAAGCTCCAAAAAGGTGATGTTACCTTTCAATCATTTTCCTCCTGCTCCAACTTTGAATTTCTGGTTTCATTAGGAATCTTTAGGATTAACTTAAGCAATCTGTGAGAAAATTTCATAAAATTAAATCCTATTTTATAACCTTCCAAATTTGTTTCTGGACCCAGCCTGTTATTGTCCATAGATTTATTTTGCAAAGTTAGAATCAGAGTAGTTTTTTGTCTCTTTCATTAGGAGGAGGTCTGGGGGGTTGTTTACCTTGTGTGATGACTCAGGTATAAATGAATGCTGCTGTGTCCCCCCCTCCCCCCCGCCACTTGCAGGCTGCACAAGCTGGGCTTGGCCACCAAGGATGAGTCGGATCTGGCCACAGGGAGTGGAAAGGGGTCCACTGGATGAAAGGAAGGGACAGTGCAAAGGCTCAGAGGCAGGGATGGTTCCGGGCAATGGCTGAAGTTTGCGTTCTTGGGGAGAGGAGATGTAGATGAGAAGGATGGTGAGGGAGATGAAAACCAAGAAATGGTATAAGCAATTCAGATTTTATTGTATTAGGCCGCGGAGAGCTACTGCAAATATTTGACCGTGAAGTAACTGCTGGGACCTGCACGCAGAGCGCAGATGGGGAGGCGGGAGGGAGCACAGACTGCTGGCAGAGAAATCGCTTTAGAGATTACCATAAATAGCTCTGCTTTCGGCACCTCCCCCACAGCCCTCCCCTTCCCCCACGTTCTGATTTCTAATAATGGCACCGCCATTCTTTCTGCCCCGGGGATGCACATCTGAGTCACGCTGACTGCTCCACCGGCTGCAGGTCTAGGGGGTTGCCCATTCTACCTCTAAACCATCTCTGGAGTCTTGCCCTTCTCCGGGTCCTTCCAGGACCCTGTGTCAGGCCTGCCCCTGGTTCAGGAACCCTGCCTGGCCTGCCTTCCTTCCTTCCTTCCCCAGGCCTGATCCCCTATCATCCTCTTACTACTGTTGCCAGATGTTCCCCTCTGCCTACACACACACACCACAAAACAAATGCCCTGAGTGTCCCCCTGGGTGAAAAGCAAGTCCATCTGCCTGTCCAGCTTCCCCTCAGATTATAAACATTCTTGAGGAGCCAGCTTAATGGGTGTTCCTCCCCGATGCTCATCAGGTCTCCCCCATCAGAGGTGACTTTCTCTTTGACAGATGCGCCTGGGTTACCTAAACTCCTCTTGGGGATGCTTCTCTGTGCCTGCTTTGGGGTGATTGCAGAGATGTGTGTCTTGTTCCCGGAGGGTAGGGACTGAAGACAGGCATTTTTGTGCCTCCACAGGGAACTTGCACATGACCTAGATAGAGCCCAGCGGTCGGCAAACTCATTAGTCAGCAGAGCCAAATATCAACAGTACAACGACTGAAATTTCTTTTGAGAGCCACATTTTTTAAACTTAAACTATATAGGTAGGTACATTGTTATGAACTTAATGAGGGGACTCCTAAGGCTCAGGAAGAGCCACGCTCAAGGGGCCAAAGAGCCGCACGTGGCTCGCGAGCCGCAGTTTGCCGACCACGGACCTAGACCCAATAACTAATTGGGATTTGATTACAGTGTGCAAGGGAGGGACTTTCCAGTTCTGCTGACCAAACTGGAGGATCTAAGCACCTTTTCTTGGAATTCCAAAAAAAGTACAATAAATAGGGGCTCTAGTTTTCCTATTTTTTTTTTTCCTTAGAAGAGAAATGAGCCCTAGCCAGTTTGGCTCAGTGGATAGTTGATGTATGCCAGGTACCTTCTAAGCATTTTATCAGCATGAATCTATTCAAGCCTAATAATTAGTAGCAGTAGGTGTAACTACATCCATTTGCAGATGAAGAAATTGAGGCTCGAGAAATGATTTGCCAGGGCATTGAGACAATCATAACAAATGACTTCAACATTAGGGAGCAACCTTTAAGCTCCAGAAAAAAGGTGATGTTACTTTTCAGTCATTTTCCTCTTGCTCCATCTTTGAATTTCTGCGGACTGAAGGGCACATTCCTCGGTTGCAGGCTCCTCCCTGGCCCGGGCCCTGGTCTGGGCGCTGCAGGAGGCAACCAATCGATGTGTTTCTCTCACATTGATATTTCTCTCTGTCTTTCCCTCTCTCTTCCACTCTCTCTAAAAACCAATGGAAAAATATCCTCAGGTGAGGCTAAAAAAAAAAAAAAAAAGAAAGAAATGATCTATGAGCCAGGCCTATGGGTATGAACTAGAGATCTACTATTTCCCAGCTGTGTGACTTTGAGCAAGTGTCCAGACCTCTCTGAGCCAATGGAGCTGATAGCAGCTGCCTCCCAGGCATTGTCTAAGGAAGGCTGGCTTGGAATTGGAGCCCTGGGAGGCAGGCAGTGAGAGGCAGTTTAACCTGAAGATCTTACCTCCACTGCCCTGGGCTGCTGCTGTGCTTGCAAAGGACACATGTGCCCCCACTTCGATCCCTCTGCAGGCAAAGGCCAGATTCTGGAACACACTGAGGCTTCAGTACTGCCTCCTACCAGGCCCCTGACACACAGGTCCACCACGTAGAGCAGTGGTTCCCAACGTGGGGCACATGCCCCACAGGGGGGCAATTTGATGCTTAAGGGGGGTAATTCGAGAATGAGTTATTAACAGTGAATCTTTTGCATGTCTTATGGTCCTAGGGGCCTCATGTATAGTCTATAAATATATATGGTGACATTTATGCATTTCAGTTCTCTATTCTATGTTCTGAAACTTTATTTGCTATTTTTTCATATCACTTCATATTATTATTATTTTCTTTTTAGCAATTTCTTGGTGATTTCTTCCTCAGTCCTTCCACTGTCCTTTCATTTTTTGGTTTTTTTGAAATATAATTTTACTGATTTCAGAGAGGAAAGGAGAGGGAGAGAGAGAGAGAAACATCAATGATGAGAGAAAATCATGGATCAGCTGCCTCCTGCAAGACCTCGACCTCCACTGGGGATCGAGCCCACAACCCTGGGCATGAGCCCTCAACCAGATTCGAACCTGGGACCTTTCAGTCCGCAGGCCGACACTCTATCCACTGAGCCAAACCGGCCAGGGCTGTCCTTTCGTTCTTTTATTTTTCTCTCTCATGGATGCCATGTTCTTTGGAAGCTTGTTTAGACCAAGTTCATGGCCTTTGAGGGTTCCTCCACGTGAATAGGAGCTCACTTTCTGAATAATGAGAATTATATGTCACGGGAGGTGGAGGTCATCAGGATGTTAGAGATGCTTAGTTGGGGCGTGGCCACAGGAAGGTTGGGAACCACTGACCTAGAGGAGCAGGTGAGTCCCTGGAGGTGGGCAGCAATCTTTTATGGCCACTTTAGAAGGGGCAGTATGGCACACACAACTGAATGAGAACATCTGGGTCCGAAGGATCCTTGGGGTGCGGGTGGGGGGTGCATTGTCCCGGTTTACAGGTGTGGAGGCCCAGGTGCTGCACGGTAATACCAGGACGGCATGAGAGCCACATACCAGAGGCTTCCACCGTCTCTGCTTGTGTGTGTGTGTGTGTGTGTGTTTAATATACTTTATTGATTTTTTACAGAGAGGAAGGGGGAGGGATAGAGTTAGAAACATCGATCAGCTGCATCCTGCACACGCCCCACTGGGGATGTGCCCGCAACCAAGGTACATGCCCTTGACCGGAATCGAACCCGGGACCCTTGAGTCCGCAGGCTGACGCTCTGTCCACTGAGCCAAACCAGTCAGGGCCCCATCCAGAGTTTTATGTTAGATCCCATATCAGAGAATTTGTATTTCACCTGTCTTGTAAAATAAATATTAACAATAATAAGAAGTTATTGTACTCTTTGGACCTAGTAACATTCTATTAGTTTACTTTTATATATAGCAGGTCCAGGCTGGCATTCATTTTTAATGTCCTTAGGATAAATGGTTTTCAGTTTAAACAGCCACAGAGACAATGTCAAACATTGTCAGCTGGAACCGATGAATGAGAAAAATGCAGCATCTGAAGGGCAAGTGACCCCCAGGCATGTGCCCTTGAGGGGAATTGAACCCGGGACCCTTCAGTCCGCAGGCCAAGGCTCTATCCACTGAGCCACACCGGCCAGGGCTCTTGCTGTGTTTTGAGCAACAGAATTGGGAACAGAGTGAACGGGTTGCCAGGGGTCATTCTGGGACCTGCTGGCCCAAGAGCAGGCATGTGACGGACACCTCTGACTTTGGGGGGCCCAAAAGCAGCCTGGCCTGGGGGGGGGGTTCAGTCTGTGGACCTCAGGGCTGGAGCGTGATTGGCTCTGCCTGGCTGGGACGGGGAGAAGGAAGTGGTGAAATTAGTAATTCAAGGTCGCTTTCCTGGCCGGGCTCCATCTGGCAATGTCCACTGTGGAGGGGAAGCGGGGGACACAGAGCAGAAAGGGGGTGTGGGCATTTGGAGTGAGTTCAGTCCTGTTGGTGTCTCATTTCAAGAAAATGGGTGAAAAGAGAGAAGGGAAGGGAGGGTCGGGCAGTAAAAAGAGGGTGGGGAACCTAGGTTGTTGTTTTTTGTTTTTTTTAAAAAATATATTTTTATTGATTTCAGAGAGGAAGGGAGAGGGAGAGAGTTAGAAACATTGATGAG
>NW_005371679.1:23564-30705 GCF_000412655.1 Myotis brandtii
GCGGGGGCTGGGGGGGGGGAGTGCGGGCAGAGATCGGGGCTGCCTCGCGCACCCGATTGAACTGTATGGAGGTGCTGGGGGTGTCCCGGACCAGGAGGGGATCCCACCCGCGCTGGCGGGAGACGAGCAACCGGGTGGGGGCCGGAGCACCCCGCGAGCTGTTTCTGCTCAGACAAAGGCGGGAGGGAGGAGGAGGCATCCACTTCCCGTTCCTTTTCAGCCAAGCGCGCTGTAACCCCTCCTGGCTGCCAGGCCCTCGTCAGCTATTTTTGGAGCCTTTTTATGCGACAGCTGGAGAAGCGTGCTTTTCATTTCCCCCTTTGTTTGGACTCCCCCCCCTCCCCCTTCTCCTTGTCGCTGCACTTGAGGCTCCATCCCAGGCCCTGTCCTTGGCTGGATTTGCCTTTTCTCGCGGGCTGGCTCCTGCGCTGCTCTTCGGCCCTGCCGGGCTCACCGATGCGGAGACTTTGTTCACAGCTCATGGGCTACCCTGAGCTCCGGGCTTAACAGAGGAGACAGCGGTGGGGTCATGGGAAGCAGGACGTAGCCTGAACCTCCGTGATCAATGTAGGCTGCCCCTGCTGGTATGTGGGCACGGCCTGCACCATCGCCCGCTACAAATGGCAGGGAACAATGTAGGTCCCTTGTCCCGGTCTGATGCCTGTTGTCCCGGAAACCCCTATGCTCACCTGGCCAGGAGCCCCTTGGGGTGAGCCAGGAGAGTGAGGAAGAGGGGGTGGGGCTCACACAGCCTGGCTCTCCTGCCAGTGTAGGTAATCTTTAACCCGGTGTGGGAGCAGCTGACTAGTGTTGGGGCCCCAGCACCCCCCCACCCCACTTGCCAAGGAGAAAGGGGCGTTTCTGCTTTTGAACTTCTAGGATTTGTCTCTAAAGGGTCAGCCCCCAAATCCCAAGGTTCCAAGTGCCTCCAAAACCAAGTTTCCCATAGGCACCACCTTCTGCAAAAGATGGTGCAAGTTAGATACTGTCTCCAATTCTCCTTTTTATTTTGCATTGATGATAAAAAAATTTTTTTATTTTTAAAAAGAAAAAAAAATGCCTGGCCTGTGTGGCACAGTTGAATCCCAAGGTTCCAAGTGCCCCCAAAACCAAGTTTCCCATAGGCACCACCTTCAGCAAAAGATGGTGCAAGTTAGATACCGTCTCCAAGTCTCCTTTTTATTCTGCATTGATGATTTTAAAAAATTTTTTAATTTTTAAAAAAGAAAAAAAAATGCCTGGCCTGTGTGGCACAGTTGGTTGGGCGTCATCTGGTCACCAAAAGGTTTGGGTTTGATTCCCCATCAGGCAGGGGTTTCAGGCTCAATTGCCAGTAGGGGGCGGCAGGAGGCAGCCAATTGATGTTTCACTCTCACATCGATGTTTCTCTCTCTCCCTTCCTCTCTTTCTAAAAAATCAATACAAAACATATTTTTAAAAAGAACCCCCACCCCCTCCACACACAAACAAGAAAACAAAGCACCTTCGTGGCCTGAATTTTGGTAACACATAAAAAGAGCAGGCAATCGCCGGTCCTTCCGAAAGTTGGTTATTAATGGGAAGAATGCCTGGTATTTGAGTTGGACGTGAGAGTATACGATTCTGACCTCTGCTAGCTTGGTACCAGGCAGCGCTGGCAGAGACAAAATAGTTGGCATTCCCCTTGATGACACGGAAAGAGTATTTTTGGGCTAAAACACCCTATGTCTTTGCTGCCTGGTGGATCCCACACGTGTCTCTTTCTAGTTGTGCAACTCAGGCCTCCAGCGACTGCTCCTGTTGTTCTGATACATTAGAGTTTGGGGATGTGACTGTGGGCTCCTTCTAACCACCTTTTGGGAGAATTACTCATCTAGCCTTCTGCTCCACTCCTAGTGGGGGAACTTCTTAATTTTCTCGGCTGCCTTTTAACTCTTCAGATCTTGGTGACTTGCCTGTGCTCATAGATTCGAGGGAAATTTATTTAATGATGGTTCAAGGTTTTGCAAACCTAGTAGAGTTCTTTTTAAAAAAACACACACACATTTTAATTGATTTCAGAGCGGAAGGGAAAGGGAGAAAGAAATAGAAAGAGATGGGAGAGAATCATTGATTGGCTGCCTCCTGCAGGCCCCCTACTGGGGGTTGAGCCTGTAACCCCCTGGCAAGCGCCCTTGACCGGGAATCGAACCGTGACCTCCTGGTTCATAGGTCGATGCTTAACCATTGAGCCACACTAGCCTGGCTCAGTAGAGTTCTTATGTGCACATCACATAAGACCCCAGCTGCCCCTTCAGAGCTGTTTGGGTGGTTGTGTTTAGGTCCAGTAGGTTTTGAAGAAAAGTCTCTCAAGAAAACCTGGGGCCTGTCCCCAAATCCTGTCTGTGAGGCCGAGGCCTCGTGCGCTCATTTAGGGTATGAGCTGGAAACTGCTCTCTGGTTCCTGGAAGTCGGACTCCGTGGCCTGCCCTGGACTTTACTCTTCTGCAAACCCAGGTGGAAAATGCCAGCAGGTGGCAAATATTCACACACTATAAATTGTGAGCTTCTCCCGTGCCTGGCAGAATTCCCACCGTGTACATTTTTGATGGTCTGGTGCAGTCCGATGGTGAGAACTCGCCGGCCGCTGTGTGGCAATGCATCCCGGGAGAGGGGGTGGGGGAAGCACATTCCATCCAAACAGGAGGTGAGGGCAGGGCAGCAGGCCCAACTGACCATACCTTGACATGCATTCATGCCTTCAGTAAATAGTGTGCTTCTGCCGTGTGTGCGCCAGGGACTGTGCAAGGTGCTAGGGACAGAGCTGGGAATAAGAGGCCCAGATTTCTGCCCTTCGTGGAGCTTAACTTCTAATGTGGAGACAGTAAACAAGATAGAAGTCTTGCCCTAACCCGTTTGGCTCAGTGGATAGAGCGTCGGCCTGCGGACTCAAGGGTCCCGGGTTCGATTCCGGTCAAGGGCATGTACCTTGGTTGCGGGCACATCCCCAGTGGGGAGTGTGCAGGAGGCAGCTGATCGATGTTTCTCTCTCATCGATGTTTCTAACTCTCTATCCCTCTCCCTTCCTCTCTGTAAAAAAATCAATAAATATATATTTTTTAAAAAAGATAAAAGTCTTGTTTACTGTGATATATGCTAACAGGAGAACAAATGAGCAAGGAAGGTTTGTGTGAAAGTTTGGGTAGAAGAAGCAGGGCGTTCCGTTATCTAGGGAAGAGTGAACTGCAGGGGTCAAGGTCTTGGTCGATGGAGTTCTATCGCCTGTGGGAGAAGCAGAGAGGAAAGCGTTCGCGCACGACGGTGGCTCAGAGTCCATGATGGTGAGCGACAGATGGGCTAGGTGGTGAGGGTTAGGGGGGGCTTGCAGGCCATTTTTGAGGACTTTGGCCTTTACTCTGACTGAAAGGAGAGGCTTTGCAGGGTTTGAGAGGAGTGTCATGACCTGCTTTGCATTTTTTTTAAAAAATATTTTTTTATTGATTTCAGGAAGAAAGGGAGAGGGAAAGATAGAAACATCAATGATGAGAGAGAATCATGGATCGGCTGCCTCCTACATGCCGCCTACTGGGGACCGAGCCCACAACCCGAGCATGTGCCCTTGACTGGAATCGAACCTGGGACCCCCCAGTCTGCAGGCCGACGCTCTATCCACTGAGCCAAAGCAGCCAGGGCTCCTGCTTTGCATTTTAGCAGGAGCACTCTGGCCTCAGGGACCTGGTAGGAGGTGAGAAGTAGTTGGATTCTGGATGTATTTTGAAGGAAGAACCAGTTGGGGTTTTTGATGGTTTGACGGTGGGTGTGAGAGAAAGAGGGGAAAGTACTAGAATGCCTTCCAAAATTGCTCCCAGAATTGGGGCTCCTTGTTCTGCTGGGCCATGCTGGCTGAGTATGGGTAGGGATGCCGTAGAAGCCGTGGTCTTGCGGGTGGCTGCTGTTCCAGGTACCTTGAGCCTTGAGCTTGCAGCAGCAGCTAGATCCTGAGAACCGGGGATGGGTTTGGGCCGGCGGGTGTGGGTCCGCGGTTGAGTGTCAACCCAGGAACCAAGAGGTCGCAGGTTCGATTGTCGGTCAGGGCACATGCCTGGGTTGCAAATCCATCCCCAGTAGGGGGCATGCGGGAGGCAGCTGATCAATGATTCTCATCGTTGATGTTTCTATCTCTCCCTCCCCCTTCCTCTCTGAAATCAATGAAAATATATTAAAAAGAAAATAAAAAGAAATCCTTACTTGGTGTTGGGTGCTGGGAGCCCCACACGGGGAGGACAGTTGGCCTAACGGACCTCCTGGGACTGCTGTAATTCCATCCCCACACCCTGGCCGGGAGGACAATGTTTGTGCAACGTCTCATCTGAAGATTTCATGGTGTCCCTTGGAGGCATTCAGGGAGGTCCAGCCTCTGTTCCTGGGATTTCAGGTTGCTTGTTGCCACTTGTCTCCCAGGGGGGCAGATGATGGGAATGTCTCCACCATATTTGGCTGAACAACAGCCATGCCTTAGGGCACTCTGAGAGACACGTGGTAGGCCTGGCGGTAGGCCTGGCAGGGAAAGAGAGGCCGCCTCAGCTCAGCCCATCCCATCTGGGCCGAGAGCCAGCACGGGCTCAGCATGTGGAAGCAACTCATTCTTCAAGAGAGGCTGGATTTTTTTTCTTTTCTTAATTTATTTTACTTTACTTTTTTAAAATTAAAAACTTTATTTTCTTTTTTTTAAAAAAATATTTTTTATTGATTTCAGAGAGGAAGGGAGAAGGACAGAGAGAGAGAAACATCAATGATGAGAGAGAATCATTGATTGGCTGCTTCCTGCACGCCCCCTACTGGGGATCGAGCCCGTAACCTGGGCATGTGCCTTGGCCGGAATTGAACCTGGGACCCTTCAGTCCGCAGGCCGACGCCCTATCCACTCAACCAAACCAGCCAGGGTTAAAAACTTTATTTTCAAATACAGTTTGCATTCAGTGTTATTTTGTATTTGTTTCAGGTACACACATAGTTGTTAGACAATCATATACTTTACAAAGTGTGCCCCCTATTTCCAGCCCCCACCTGGCACCACACATAATTACAATATTAATCGACTACACTCCCCAGGCTGTACTTTACATCCCTGTGGCTATTCTGTAACTACCAACCTGTACTTCTCAATCCTGTCACCAGAAAGGCTGGATTTTTAGGTAAAATCTTCTAAGGTGTTTAAATTTTTTTTTTTGGACTGGTTTAATTTTTTTAATTGAATCTTTATTGCTTATGTTTTACTAGAGGCCCGGTGCACGAAATTCGTGAACAGGTAGGGTCCCTAGGGTTGGCCAGCAATCAGAGCCAATCGGGGCCTTCCAGCTGCTGGCCGGGGCCTTCCTTAGTTACGTGCCGCCCCCTGGTGGTCAGCACACGCCATAGGGAACGATGGGTCTCCCCGTTGAACTCCCACGGGGACAATTTGCATATTAGGCTTCTATATCTATAGATTTTACAAATGCATAACAGAAATTTCCATTTTACCCATTTTTAAGTCTGCAGTTCAGTATATTTACATTATTGTACAACCAATATCCAGAGCTTTTTCATCTTGCAAAACTAAAACTCTATACTTATTAAACAATAACTCCCCATTCCCCCCACCCCGGCCCCCGGCAACCACCTTTCTACTTTCTGTTTCTATGACTTTGATTTCGTTAGGCACCTCATATAAGGTGAATCTGTCTTTTTGTGACTGGCTTGTTTCACTTAGCACAATGTCCTGAAGGCCTTAAGGTTCATCTGTGTTGTGGCATGTGTGACCAGATTGCCTTCCTTTGCAAGGCTGAGTAATATTCCATTGCGTGTACGTTCTGCCGTAAAAATATCAAGTTAAAGTTTATTGAGCTTCTGAGTAAGGTACAGGAATTGTAAAAAGCTTAGTTATTAAATCCTTACATATTTAATACTGCTTCTAATTTATCATAGGAGTTGCTTCCCCAAAATGTTAAACGCCCGCTGGATTGAAAGAGTGTTTGGGAAAGATGGTAACTTTTTTTTTTTTAGAGAGAAAGAAACATCGATTTGTTGTTTCACTTTTTGGCATTCATTGGTAGATTCTTGTATGTGCCCTGACTGGGGGTTGAACCCGGAACCTTGGAGTATCTGGTAACACTTTAACTCACTGAGCTACCTGGCCAGGCCTGCAATGTTGTCCTATAAACTATACCACAGGGTAAGAGATACAAAGTCAACTTTGTGCAATTGAAACAAAAGAACAAGCAGCAAAAGCTGTTGGGGTAGGTCCCTCATCACTAACACATGGAGTCGCTTCCCTTTTTAGTTTTAAAGCAGGTACATCCATGGTTAAGGAGTGAGGAGCCCAGTCTTAGAAAACTTGGAATCATGAACGTTGTTCAGCCTTTAGGAGGAAAATTTTTCTTCATTCTCCTGGATTAGCTTCCTCTCCTCTTTTTTTTTTTTTTTTTAAATATGTTTTTATTGATTTTAGAGAGGAAGAGAGAGGGAGTGAGAGAGATAGAGACATCATGATGAGTGAGAATCATTAATCGGCTGCCTCCTGCACGCCCCCTACTGGGGATTGAGCCCGCAACCTGGGCATGTGACCTCCTGGTTCATAGGTCGACAGTCAGCCACTGAGCCACACCAGCCGGGCCTGTTCTCCTGAAGGTCCAGGCTACATTTGGTTTGTTCATTCATCCATTGATGGACATTTGGGTTGCTCCGCACTCTTGACTATTGTGCGTAATGCTGATATGAATATGGGTGTGCAAGACCCTGCTTTCGATTCTTCCAGATACATACCCAGAAGTAGGACTGGTGGGTCACATGGTGATTCTAGTTTTTGTTTTTGTTTTTAAATATATCTTTAGTGATTTCAGAGAGGAAGGGAAAGGGGGAGAGAGATAGAAACATCAATGATGAGAGAGAATCATTGACCCACTGCCTCCTGCACGCCCCACACTGGGGATTGAGCCCGCAACCCGGGCATGTGCCCTGACCGGGAATTAAACCGTGACCTCTTGGTTCTCTGGTCAATGCTGAGCCACTGAGCCACGCCGGCCAGGCTCTAGTTTTTTTTGTTTTTTGTTTTTTTAATATATTTTATTGATTTTTTACAGAGAGGAAGGGAGAGGGATAGAGAGTTAGAAACATTGATGAGAGAGAAACATCAATCAGCTGCCTC
>NW_005371679.1:31495-34211 GCF_000412655.1 Myotis brandtii
ACTGGGGATGGAGCCTGCAACCCGGGCATGTGCCCTTGACTGGAATCGAACCCGGGACCCTTTAGTCTGTAGGCTGATGCTCTATCCACTGAGCCAAACCAGCTAGGGCTGGGATTTTGTTGTTACAATCTCCTGATTTTAAACTGTGGCCACCAATTAATACTTAAGAAAAACACTATGTGGGTCAAACAGAATGAGCCTGTGGGCCCTGTGGTCTCTGAGGGTTTGACTCCCGTGTGCACAGCTGTGACCTTGACATTCAACTCCCTCACGGAGGAAGCGTGGTGTCCACAGCCCACGAGCTGCCGGCATGAAACTAAAACTTGAATGGAGCTCAAGTGTGCAACCGCTAGGACTGGCCCCTAAATGAATCTCTCTCCTTAGGGATCCTGATTAGGGTTCAATATGTTCTTTAAACATTGGATTGGCTCTCCTCAAATGAACTCCTAGGAAGTGCTCCTAGAAATCAAGGTCGCCCTGCCACAGCCCAGTAGACTTTCCGCAGGTCCTAAAACCTGTTCCATTCAAGCTTTAGACCACAAAGGGTGAAGGAATGCTGTTGCTTGGGCCCCAAATCCCTTGTTCCCCAGGGAGTGAAGTATTTCCTTCCAGTCTGTGTTGCTTTCTGCTTTTCTATGTCTGACTCACAAGGGCATCCGAGGCTGCACTTGAGCAAGGGATCTGCGTTCCCTCCTGTCTCTGAATAATCTCGACACTTTTTTTTTTTTAAGAGAAAAGAAGGGAGGGAGAGAGGGAAGAAACATCAATTTGTTGTTCCACTTATTTATGCTTTCGTTGGTTGCTTCTCGTATGTGCCCTGACCAGGGATCGAACCCACAACCTTGGCGTATCAGGACCACGCTCTAACCATCTGAGCTACCCACCCGGTTGCAGGTTTTGCATAGATGTCACTGATTCCTCCAGGCTGCGGGTGGAGGGATGTTCTGGAGCTTGGGTGCCCCTCGGGTCAACAAGCCACCTCCAAGGCAGCCTACACTGACGAATTAGATGGGCCATTTTCTTTTCTTTTTAAAAAAATACATTTTTATTTATCTCAGAGAGGAAAGGAGAGGTAGGGAGAGAGAGAGAGAAACCTCAGTGATAAGAGAATCATTGATCGGCTGCCTCCTGCACGCCCACGCTCTAACCCACTGAGCTACCCACCCGGTTGCAGGTTTCGCATAGATGTCACTGATTCATCCAGGCTGCGGGCGGAGGGATGTTTTGGAGCTTGGGTGCCCCTCGGGTCAACAAGCCTCCTGAAAGGCAGCCTGCACTGATGAATTAGATGGGCCATTTTCTTTTCTTTTTAAAAAAATATGTTATTTATCTCAGAGAGGAAAAGAGAGGGAGAGAGAGAGAGAAACCTCAATGATAAGAGAATCATTGATCGGCTGCCTCCTGCACGCCCCCTACTTGGGGATCGAGCCCGCAACCCCGGGCATGTGCCCTTGACCGGAATCGAACCCGGGACCCTTCAGTCCGCAGGCCGACGCTCTAGCCACTGAGCCAAACCAGCTGGGGCTGGACCATTTTCTTGAGTTTTCCTTGGAATGCACTTCCCAGACTGTTGGTTTTTCTCGAGTCAGAATTTCCTTGAAGAGCTTCCCTGGCTCCGGTTTCCCCTCCGCCCTCCCCCTTGTCCAGTCTTGTGATGCTTCTCTGGCAGGACTGGCCGGCCTGAGCCACTCGGGCCAGTTCTGAGCTCCCTTCCCAGCCTGTTTCCTCTCCTGCAAGGTGCGAATCCTCCTGTTTTCCAACTGTAACCCGGGGACCTCAGCCTCCCCACATTGAAAGTGGAGGTGATGATACTCCCGTGGGGAGGAGTGAATGGAATCCTGCAAACGGTGGGGGACACTGTCCGGCCAGGAGGAGGTGTTAATACAATCCCTCCTCCTTGCAAGTTAGTCAACTTCTCGGGTTGCAAGCAACAGGCCGAGTGAGTGACAGGCCGAGTTTGAGAGGATGTTATTAGAAGGACACAGGGAAGCCCTAGCCGGTTCGGCTCAGTGGATAGAGCATCGGCCTGCGGACCGAAGGGTCCCGGGTTCGATTCCGGTCAAGGGCACGTACCTCGGTTGCAGGCTCCTCCCTGGCCCGGGCTTGTGCAGGAGGCAACTGATCGATGTGTTTCTCTCACATCGATATTTCTCTCTGTCTTTCCCTCTCTCTTCCACTCTCTCTAAAAGTCAATGGAAATAATATCCTCGGGTGAGAATTAAAAAAAAAAAAAATAGAGGGGATCCTGGGTCGCCTGGGGGACCAGGTGGCAGCAGCTTCTCCCGACGAGCTGCCGGACAGGGCGGCCCCGGCTGGTTCGAGTTCTCTGCGTTGTCTCCTCTGCCTTCAGATCCCCGGGGAGGAGATCTCAGTGGCCAGGCTGGCCACGCTCAGTGGCAGGTTCAGGTCCCCGAGCTGTCTGAGAGCTGGGTGTGAACGCTGGGCAGCTGGGCCCGGCTGACCACTGCTCTCCCCTTGGGGCGGGGGCCTCCCTCACCCTCCTCCCCAGGGGCCTCATGCCGTGTCTGTGCCCCGTTCTAGATGCCGACAAGAGGATCAAGGTGGCCAAGCCGGTGGTGGAGATGGACGGCGATGAGATGACCCGTATTATCTGGCAGTTCATCAAGGACAAGGTAGTTCCCTCCGGAGTGGGTGGCAGCTCTCCCTGTGGCGGGCCAGGCTCAGCGAGCCACCCAGCACAGGTCCCTGTCCCCCC
>NW_005371679.1:34386-35322 GCF_000412655.1 Myotis brandtii
CACTTCAGGCCCCACCCATCACCTGATGCCCCTGTCCCCTGGTGGGTGGCCGCGGTCCTGTTTCCCTCCTCCCACCCATCCTTCCGCTGTGTCAGTCCACTCGTGGTTCTTGGGGCGTCTGGCAGCGGCCTGTGCTGGGCAGCCTGTGCCTCCTGCTGGTGCCGAAGCCTGCGTGTCCCAATCTGTATCCACAATGGTGTGTGGATAGAGGCGCCAGGTTTGGAAAGGCCCGTATCCTGTCCCTCTCACCGCCTCTGTCCGACGTGCTGCCTCGAGGGGGTGAAGGAGCGCAGGGCTGGTGTGGGTGCAGCTGTGCCTGGAGTCACCTTTTCTTTTAATTTATTTTTTTTTAATTGATTTCAGAGAGGAAGGGAGAGGGAGAGAGAGATAGAAACATCCATGATGAGAGAGAATCATTGATCGTCTGCCTCCTGCATGTCCCCTACTGGGGATGGAGCCCGCAACCCGGGCATGTGCCCTGACCAGAATCGAACCGTGATCTCCTGGTTCAGAGGTCGACGCTCAACCACTGAGCCACTCCTGCTGGCTGGAGGTCACCTTTTCTGAGTGGTTCAGGGATGTCTCTGTGAGTGGTGGCCGTGGTGCGCTCTGCAGGGCAGGGATTTGTTTGAGCCACCACAGCACGTGGTTCCCAGGGAGGCTTCTTGGCTTCTTCAAGTCACTGGGTTCTGCCTGGGAGAGTGTGTTGTCCACGTGAAGACCCTACAATTTATCTATGTCCACAAGGAGAAGGTTGGGAAGCGCCATTTCTGAATGGGGGAGATGAGGGAACCCACTCTTGCAGGGGTGGGGAACCTTTTTTCTGCCAAGGGCCACTTGGATGTTTTGGTTTTTTTTTAAATATATTTTATTGGTTTCCTACAGAGAGGAAGGGAGAGAGATAGAGGGTTAGAAACATCTATGAGAGAGAAACAT
>NW_005371679.1:35370-40564 GCF_000412655.1 Myotis brandtii
CAGGTACATGCCCTTGACCGGAATCGAACCTGGGACCCTTCAGTCCACAGGCCGACGCTCTATCCACTGAGCCAAACCGGCTTCGGCATTTGGATGTTTTTAACATCATTCATGGGCCATACAAAATGATCAACTTAAAAATTATCCTGCTATGTTTGGTCAAACATTTATTTATTTTTTTAAAAAATATTTCTTTATCGATTTCAGGGAGGAAGAGAGAAGGATAGATAGATAGAAACATCACTGATGAGAGAGAATCATTGATCGGCTGCCTCCTGCACACCCCCCACTGGGGATCGAGCCCGCAACCCAGGCATGTGCCCTTGGCCGGAATCGAACCTGGGACCCTTCAGTCCACAGGCCGATGCTCTCTCCACTGAGTCAAGCCGGCCAGGGCCGGTCAAACATTCAATTAACTCACCCCCTAATGTCTTGGCAGAACCAGACCAAATGATTCCGTGGGCCTTATACAGCCTGCAGGCCAGATGTTCCCCATCCCTCGCTTATTTATTTATTTATTTATTTCAAATATATTTTGTTGATTTCAGAGAGGAAGGGAGAGGGAGCGATAGAAACATCAATGGTGAGAGACTCATTGATCGGTTGCCTCCTGCACGCCCCACACTGGGCATCGAGCCCACAATCTGGGCATGTGCCCTGCCTGGGAATCGAACCTGGCCACCTAGTTCCTAGGTCGACGCTCAACCACTGGGCCCCACCCCTGGTTTAGAGAATAGCGATGCACTTGGAGTTTGGGGTTTGGCTGAGTTGATGGGCCATGGCCGGGGCATATGGTCCATGCTAGGGGATGAGCCCTCTGCGGGGCTGCCGGCCTCTCTCCGGAGCCCCGGCCTCCAGCCAGCTTTGGCCGGGCCCCACCGAGGAATGGCTGACTCTTGCCCTCTACTGCGTTGCCCCTCCCTCCGCTGGCCTTCCCTCGTCCCTGCCCTGACTGAGTGTCCCCTGCCGCAGCCTGCACATGCCCCTGAGACATCGTATCTGGGCTGACGCCTTGCCCTGGCCTCTGTCTCTAGCTCATCCTGCCCCACGTGGACGTCCAGCTCAAGTATTTCGACCTGGGGCTCCCAAACCGTGACAAGACCGACGACCAGGTCACCATCGACTCCGCGCTGGCCACCCAGAAGTACAGCGTGGCTGTCAAGTGCGCCACCATCACTCCCGACGAGGCCCGTGTGGAAGGTGCGGGGGCCTGAGGGGTGGGTGGGCCGGGACGTGACCCCAGTCTCCCCGCGAATGCCTGGGGGACAGTGGTCCCTGTAGATGGGGCTGGGGAGGGGCGGTTAAGGGGCTGGCTTCATCTTCCACGGTCGGGGTGTGATCGAGCAGAGACCAGAATCCATTCCCTGCTCCTGGGCCAGTGGGGTTTCTGTTGTGATGTGAGGCTCTGGCCAGTGGAGGTGCCATCGGTGACAGGGAGGAGGAGGAGGAAGCTGACGCTGATGCTGTCACAGTGAGAATGGCGCTTGGGGTAGCTGCCCCTCTGGCCTCCTGGACTGTTTTGCAGGCAGGTGGACAGAGAGACCTGGGCCACCTCTGTCCAGAGGAGGACTGTGAGCCAAGCCTGTATTCTTCAGAGCCTTGGGGGCTCCGAGGAACGTTACTAGCGTCCTGCCACGGTCTTGGCATCGCAGGTCCACCCCTGCCCCTGTGCCCATATAGGGGTCTCAGCGAGGTGCCCCCCACCAGGCTGGACTGGCTGCTGTCCCTGGTCCTGAGGGCTGCTCTGGAGGCTTCCATGAAATGACAATGGTGTGTGGATAGAGGGGCCAGGTTTGGAAAGGCCAAGGAACGGTGGTGTAGGAGTTTGCAGAGTTCTGTCCCCTAATTCCGACAGAATCAGGGCCCTAGAAGGGAGCATTCAAGACTGCCCCGCCCCTTCCCGCCCCCCCAGGCCTCCTCCTGTCTTTTGGGTTGTACTGACCTTAGGGTATTGGAATCATTTTCGTGCTAAGCTCTTCTCTCACAAGTTTTCCTTTTTATTCTCCCGAGCCCTGGGATGTATATATCCCCATTTTCTGGATAAGGATGTTGAAGGTCACAGTCTTAATAACTCAGGCCCGGCCCTGCGATTAGTGGCAGTCCTGGGGCCAGAACCAGAGCACCCGGGGTGAGGCCGTGTGCTGCCAGGGTTCATCGGGCTGAGCTACACGTCCCAGTACCATGTGGGAGTAACAATAGTCAGACCACGTGCCAGGCACTGTTCTAGGCACTTCGTGTATGAGTTCATTTAATCCTCACAGCGATCCAAAAGATTAGGTGTTTTATCACTACTTTCTTTTCTTTTTTAAAATACATTTTTATTTCAGAGAGGAAAGGAGAGGGAGATAGAAACATCAGTGATGAGAGAGAATCATTGATCAGCTGCCTCCTACAGGCCCCACACTGGGGATCGAGCCTGCAACCCAGGCATGTGCCCTTGACCCGAATAGAACCCGGGACCCTTCAGTCCACAGGCTCACGGTCAGAGGTTGTGGAGTGGACCTGAAGCCAGGCAGTGTGGTTCTGGGGCCCACACATTCACACTCTAGAGCAGTGGTTCTCAACCTTGGCTGCACATTAGAATCACCTGGGAATCTTTTTAAAATCCTGATTTCTGGGCCTCGTCCTCCGGAAATTTTGTTTCTTTGTTACTAATGTTGTGGCCCCACCGGAAATTATTTTGTTTCGTTACTAATGTTGTGGCCCCACCCCATAACAAAGACACAGAATTTCCAGAGGATGAGGCCCAGAAATCAGGATTTTAAAAAGATTCCCAGGTGATTCGAATGTGCAGCCAAGGTTGAGAACCACTGCTTTAGACTCTTCCCCGGGATCACTTGTAGGACCCTCACCTGCCTGCGCTCTTGCTCGGGGTTCAGATTCTGGCTGGAGGGGGGGGGCTATGGTGGGGCCACTTCATCTCTGCTCTCCTAGAGTTCAAGCTGAAGAAGATGTGGAAGAGTCCCAACGGAACCATCCGGAACATCCTGGGCGGGACCGTCTTCCGGGAGCCCATTATCTGCAAGAACATCCCCCGCCTTGTCCCTGGCTGGACCATGCCCATCACCATTGGCAGGCACGCCCATGGCGACCAGGTGGGCCGAGGCGGGAGTTGGGCTCTGCTGGCCCGGGACCCCCTCCGTCCGGAGCCCCCGGCTTGAGCCACCCTCTCGTCCCTGCAGTACAAGGCCACGGACTTTGTGGCCGACCGGGCCGGCACCTTCAAGATGGTGTTCACCCCAAAGGATGGCAGCAGTGCCAAGGAGTGGGAGGTGTTCAACTTCCCTGCTGGCGGCGTGGGCATGGGCATGTACAACACCGACGAGGTGAGGCCAGCTCTCTGCTCCAGGCTTATCTCTGCCAGCCTGACTGGTTCCCGCCAAAGTTCTAGCCTGAATCACATGACCACCTCTGAGCCAATCACAGAGGCCCCGAGAGAGAGGAGGCGCTCTGATTGGATAAGCCAGACACACAGAGTCTAGAGACAGATCCCAGCCCAGCCATATGGTCTAAGACAGGGGTCCTCAAACTACGGCCCGCGGGCCACATGCAAATACAAATATTGTATTTGTTCCCGTTTTGTTTTTTTACTTCAAAATAAGATATGTGCAGTGTGCATAGGAATTTGTTCATAGTTTTTTTTTTTAAACTATAGTCCGGCCCTCCAACGGTCTGAAGGACAGTGAACTGGCCCCCTGTTTAAAAAGTTTGAGGACCCCTGGTCTAAGAGTTGCAGAGGGGGAGGTAGCTTTGCAAAGCAAAGCTGGGGGACTGTGTCCTCCCAGAAGTTGGGAGGGGGAAGCTGGGCCAGCAGAAGGTGGCTGGATGAGCCCAGATTGCAGGAGAGGGTCGTGTGGAGGGAAGGGGTGCCTTCCCCGGGCGGGGCCTGGCCCTGGGGGACCATGCCAGCAACCCGTCTCTCTCCCTGCAGTCCATCTCGGGCTTTGCGCACAGCTGCTTCCAGTACGCCATCCAGAAGAAGTGGCCGCTGTACATGAGCACAAAGAACACCATTCTGAAAGCCTACGACGGGCGCTTCAAGGACATCTTCCAGGAGATCTATGAGAAGTAACAGCCGCTCCCTTGATAAGATGCCCCAGCCCTCCCTCCTGGTCCCCCCCACCCGGGCCCTCATCCTCCCCCGGAAGGGCGCTGTCCCCATGCATTTGGCTCAGGAAGGGATCCCCCAATCTGCCAGCCTCCCGCCTTCCTCCCCACAACAGGCCCCTTTGCTTCCAGGCATTATAAGACCGAGTTCGAGAAGAATAAGATCTGGTACGAGCACCGGCTCATTGATGACATGGTGGCTCAGGTCCTCAAGTCTTCAGGCGGCTTTGTGTGGGCCTGCAAGAACTATGATGGAGACGTGCAGTCGGACATCCTGGCCCAGGGTACGCCGGGAGCCCCCTGCTCCCTGTGGGGATGGGTCCTTCGGCCTCTCTGGCCGAGGTCATTTTTAGACCCTTTTGGTAGAAAAGTTCCTCCAGTGTAGCAGCAGCACCCGGGCTTGCCGGCTCCTTGCAAGGTCCCCTGTGGACAGCAGGGGGCAGGAGCTCCCTGGGAGCTGAGTGAGGAAGGATCGCAAATTCGGTTGGGACGGGTGTATTACTAAGGCTGTCCTTGAAGGGAAGGGAGGAACCGGGACTTCAGGTTCTCAGGGGCTAGGCGTGTTGACCCTGAGGTTCCTGTCCAGGGAGTGGCCGAGTGACTAGGTTTGGCTCCAGTGGAACCAAATGGGATTGAGCAATCTGGGTGCTCATTATTTATTATTATTTTAAAATATATTTTTATTGATTTCAGAGAGGGAGGGAGAGGGAGAGAGAGAGATAGAAACATCCATGATGAGAGAGAATCATGGATCGGCTGCCTCCTGCACGTCCCCTACTGGGGATTGAGCCCGCAACCTGGGCATGTGCCCTTGACCGGAATCGAACTTGGGACCCTTCAGTCCGCAGGCCGACCAACACTTTATCCATTGAGCCAAATGGGCTAGGGTGGGTGCTCTTTAAATTGCAGAGAATTTTTTTTGCGCAGTAAACCTTTTATTTATTTATTTAATCCTCACCTGAGGATATTTCTCCATTGATTTTTTTAAAAATATATTTTATTGATTTTTTACAGAGAGGAAGGGAGAGGGATAGAGAGTTAGAAACATTGATGAGAGAGAAACATCGATCAGCTGCCTCCTGCACAC
>NW_005371679.1:40671-43311 GCF_000412655.1 Myotis brandtii
GGAAGAGAGAGGGAAAGACAGAGAGAAATATCAATGTGAGAGAAACACATCGATTGGTTGCCTCCTGCACTCGCCCCGACCAGGGCCTGGGCCGGGGAGGAGCCTGCAACCAAGGTGCGTGCCCTTGACCGGAATTGAACCCGGGCCCCTTTGGTCTGCAGGCCGATGCTCTATCCACTGAGCCAAACCGGCCAGGGCGTGCACAGTAAACCTTTCAGATGTAGGAGAATATCAGGGAAGACGGAAAAACCCTCCATCTGAAAGGTAAATCACATCCCAGCAGAGAGGAACCGTAAGGAATTGCCCAAAGGCTTTACAAAGCTTTGAGACCGTCTGCCTTTTCATCGCGGCCCTGCCTTTGGCTTTATTTTGAAAAGTTCAGTGGTGATCCTCACAGTAGCACGATGCCCATCTGGGCTGGAAGGATGAAAAGCCACAGCAGGCAAGAGAAAGGCGCGACAGTGACCCCTAAATAGATAAGGAATTGGTGAGTGGGAAGATCCAGGGAGCAGCGGAGAAGGGACCCCCTCCCCCTGTGCCAATAGCAAAACTTCCTAGACAGGTCGTTTCCCTACTTCTGCGCATGGGCCACGAAGTTTCAATCGCACTGTACGTGCGCGCCCGCACGTGGTATTTTGTGGAAGAGCCACACTCAAGGGGCCAAAGAGCCGCATGTGGCTCGCGAGCCGCACTTTGCCGACCACAGCCCTAGAGGGCTTGCCCGCTTTTCCTTCCTTGGGACTTGACCATTCTTACGTTGGTGCCGTGGGGATCTTGGCAACAGAAAAGCTTCGCACATGGGTTTGGGAAGAACCGGAAACTTACCACAAAGCTTGCAAGTAGCCGGAAAGAGCAGCAGATAAAAGCGGTCGCTGGGAAGTGCTGCCAGCAGGCTTCCTTCCTTCTGCTCCAACGTGCCTCCCGGCCACGGGCGGGGCTGGGTGCGCAGAACTCTGTGGGGTCTGGGGCCCCAGGGCCCACGGGCTGTGGGACACCTGGAGGTGGGGCCACAGATGCAGGTGTTCCACTTCAAATTCACTCTTTTGCAAAGCAAATTCACCCTTTTGCAAAGCAAACTAGATTTGCAAAAGGGTAGGTTTGGAGTAGAAAACCTGTCTATGCTAACGGGCCAGCTCTCACCACCTGTGAGTGCTCCCCTGCCCTGTGCTGGGCCCTGGAGTCCCACGACCAGGGTGGACAAACCAGGAACAGTGCCTGCCCTGCCCCCCACCCCAGGGTGGGCGGAGTCATAAGTTGAGTGACGGCAGGAAGGCAGGTGGGCTGGATCCAGGTGACCTGAGGCGGGGCGCCCACACTCAGAGGAGGCTCTTCCCACGCTTCAGGCTTTGGCTCCCTGGGGCTGATGACGTCGGTGCTGGTCTGCCCCGACGGAAAGACCATCGAGGCTGAGGCTGCTCACGGGACAGTCACGCGCCACTATCGGGAGCACCAGAAGGTACGCGTGGGGAGCGTGCCACACGGGCTGGGGGGACGGGCCTGGCCCTGTCAGTCGAGGGGTGGGAAGCTGCCTCCGGGTTACCCCCTTGTTGGCTTTTGGGCTCTTAATTCCCCTGCGCCCGCTGCCCCCAGGGCCGGCCGACCAGCACCAACCCCATCGCCAGCATCTTCGCCTGGACGCGGGGCCTGGAGCACCGGGGGAAGCTGGACGGGAACCAGGACCTCATCAGGTGAGCCCGGAAGAGGGGCTGCGCCGGCCCCGGGGCAGGTCCTGGGCCGGATGCTGCCCAGCCCAGGGCTCACTCTGCACCACCCCCTGCAGGTTTTCCCAGACCCTGGAGAAGGTGTGCGTGCAGACAGTGGAGAGCGGAGCCATGACCAAGGACCTGGCGGGCTGCATCCACGGGCTCAGCAAGTGCGTGGCCGGGGTGGAGGGCAGGGCTGGCCTTCCGGGGCCTCGGGGGCCAGTGGGCAGAAGTTGAGGGACCCTTCTCAGAGGCCCCCGTCTTTTTTTTTTTTTTTTTAAATATATTTTATTGATTTTTTACAGAGAAGAAGGGAGAGGGATAGAGAGCCAGAAACATCGATGAGAGAGATCGATCAGCTGCCTCCTGCACGCCCCCCAGTGGGGATGTGCCCGCAACCAAGGTACATGCCCTTGACCGGAATCGAACCTGGGACCCCTGAGTCCGCAGGCCAACGCTCTATCCACTGAGCCAAACCGGTTCGGCCCCCCGTCTTTTTTAAAATTTGTATTGATTTCAGAGAGGGAGAGGTAGAGAGAGAAATATCAATGATGAGAGAGAATCATGGATCGGCTGCCTCCTGCACGCCCCCTACTGGGGATCGAGCCCACAACCCGGGCATGTGCCCTGACCGGGAATCGAACCCGGGACCCTCCAGTCCACAGGCCAACGCTCTATCCATTGAGCCACACCGGCTAGGGCGAGGCCCCCGTCTTTGGTCAGCTTCGCCACCAGGAGCCTGGGGGCAGGACAGGTCCACAGCCCTGAGGGATGGCTCGGGCCAAGCTTCCCAGACCAGGCCCCCTGATTGGTCCCCATCCACCCGCGCCGGCACCCATCTCCCCGCTTCTCCCAGGGGACCTTGTACCCAGCGGCCCATTCACCTGCCAAAGAACAGGCAGACCTTCCCAGGCTCCCGCTGACTTGGCCGTGGCCC
>NW_005371679.1:43345-46798 GCF_000412655.1 Myotis brandtii
CAGGTGGCCCGGCCACGCCCCTCCCGACAGGGGCTGCCATCAAGACCCCCAAGCTCGGGCTCTGCCCCTCACGCGGGTGGTGTTCTCTCGGCAGCGTGAAGCTGAACGAACACTTCCTGAACACCTCGGACTTCCTGGACACCATCAAGAACAACCTGGACAAAGCCCTGGGGCAGAAGTAGGGGTGGCGAGCGCGCCCGGCTGTGGTCCCGGACTCGCGGAGGGTGAGCCTCAGCCCTCTCAGGAGGCCTTTCTAGGGGACGTTTTTTATAAGCGACATGTTTTTCCAAGTCTCTGCGCTGCCCCTCGCGGAGGTGACGTGAGGCAGGAGCGGTGTGTTTTACCTCAGCCCGTCAGTATGTTCCGCATACTGTAATTTATATCGCCTTGGAACACGTGGTGCCATATTTAGCTACTAAAACCTCTTCACAAAGCTGTCTGCTGTGTTTGTCCCTCAGGGGAGGAGGCAGCTGGGGCCCGGAGGGCGGGGGCTCCACGGGGACAGGTCTGTCCCAGGCTCCATCCAGTCCTGGGCCCGGGGGGGGGGGCGAGCAGGAGGCTCCAGGGGCCCCCCGAGTAGCCGCTGGGACTCTGGGGGCGCAGGCCTGTGGGCCCCCTGGAATTTCCTAGCGTGGTTCCTGTATCGTTTGGGGGTCATCACTTCTCCATAGATTCAGGTTGTGTTTTTCTTTTTCTTTCCGGTTTTCACCTTATAAACATCTCCAGAGCCCTTGCCCTTTTCTTGGTACTGAAAACAGGCCCCCCCCTTGGCAGCCGCCTCTGGTTCTCCACTGACAGCTGCTGGGGGGCTGGGGGCTGGGGGTATGAATGGCCCCCGTGGGGTCTGGGACGTTGAGCCCCGGACTTGAGTTCATCTCCTCCATTCTTTTTCTTTTTTTCTGTTTTGTATGGATATTTTTATTGATTTCAGAAAAAAGAGAGAGAGAGAGAGAGAGGCATCTATGATAAGAGAGAATCATTGACCACCTGCCTCCTGCACGCCCCCTACTGGGGATCGAGCCCGCAATCCCGGCATGTGCCCTGACCTGGAATCGAGCCGTGACCTCCTGGTTCATGGGTCGATGCTTAAACACTGAGCCACGCTGGCCGGGTCACCTCCTCCCTCCTTTAGCAAAACTAGAAGAGTAAGGTGAGCACATTTCTATAAAGTGAAATAGATCCAATTTACAGGGCTGTCCTTGTAAGACACTTTTCGTGTTAAAATGTCCTGGGGAAGAGTTGTCCCATATTCACTTGATGGACAAATAGTTGGCAACCCCAAGTCCATTTCCCACACGTTGGGGAGACTCTCAGAGTTCCCGAAACCCAACAGTCGGGAACCTCAGTAGCTTTGAGATGGGCTGTAGCCACACACACACACACACACACACACACACACTGGCACCCACTTCTGTCCCAAGGGCCACTCTTCTTGGGTCACCACCCTGGGCTCCCAGGGCCATGGGAAGAAAGGCTGGCGTGCTCACCCTGCTGGGCCCAGCTCCTGGGGGGAAGCTCAGGGCTTCTGGCCCCTCGTGCCCATCAGTAGCAAAGGGCTGGCGGCTCCCCAGAATGCACAGCCTCGGAAGCCCAGCTCGGCCTGGTGAGCTGGCTTCTGTCCCGGGCCCTGCGGGTGGGCAAGGAGGGGAAGCGCTTTTCTCTGCCAGTGGTGGGAATTCTGGGGCCTTGGTCTGCGCCCCCTCGCTTGGGCTTGGAGCAGCTCCCTGGGGGCGCCTGGCTCTGCCGGGGGGTTCACTCTGGTGGGTGCGAAGGATGGTGTGGGTCTCCTCCGGTCCCCAGAGAGCGATGCCCTGCTGGGTAGGGCTGCAAAGCTTTTCTTTTTAAATATATTGTATTGATTTTTTTTTTATAGAGAGGAAGGGAGAGAGATAGAGAGTCAGAAACATCGATGAGAGAGAAACATCGATCAGCTGCCTCCTGCACACCCCCCAAAGCTTTTCTTTTTTAAAAAATATATATTTACTGATTTCAGGGAGGAAGGGAAAGGGAGAGATAGAAACATCAACGAGAGAGAATCATTGCTCAGCTGCCTCCTGCACGCCCCTGACTGGGGATCGAGCCCACAACCCCGGCATGTGCCCTGACCGGAATTGAACCTTGACCTTCTGGTTCATATGTTGACGCTCAACCACGGAGTCACACCAGCTGGTGGGGGGCTGCAAAGCTTTGTGAGGAGTTCCTTCCGGGGGAGTGGGGAGGACCAGGTCCCCGAGAACCACGGGAAGAAGCACCCGCAGTCGCCTCACTAAAGAATATTCATTTATTTATAATTATTGCTAAGTAAACTTCTCTTTTAAACAGGAACATAAAAACACAGTAGGGCTTTGCACAAGTGGGATTTCTAAACAGTTGGTTTGTATACACGTCAAAATAAGTTAGAATGGAATTCATCCAGTTTCCAAGTCACCCGAGAGGCCTCACACCTCCTTTGCAAAGGTTGGGGGCGAGGGGTGAGGATAGGAGCCTTGCCAAGACCACCCCCTGCCCCCCCCCTCCCCCAGCTCAAATCTGAGTTGTGCTGTCCCCTCTCTTAGCTTCGCCCAGGTCCAAGGCACAGGGCCGGGCGTTCAAGTATCGAGCTCGCAGGGGGCCGGCGGCCGGCGGGAAGGAGAGCCCCACCCCAAGGCCCGGACCTGCTCCCTTGGGTTTTCTGAGACCAAGGCCACTGCGCTGGCGGAGGGAGGAGGAGGAGGTACAGGGTTCTTTTTGGTACCAGGGGAGAAAGACGTCGCGGGAAGAGGTAGTTTGCAGGGGTGATGCGTCTCAGCAGGAGAAAATGTCTTCTACAGTGATGGGGTCATCGCGGTGGGCACCAGGGGCCCGGAGAGCCACACTTGGGGAGAGGTCCCCATGGCCCCCAACTTCTCATCTGTTGCTTAGTGTGAGCTGCAGCAGAGAAGGAGGGGCCCCTGGCTGCCTGACCCCCGAGGCCGCCCTGTGCTCCCCTCAGTCCTGATCGCAGCCACCCTGAGGCCGGGCTGGGCCCTCCACTAAGGGACAGCCTTGGACGGGGGACAGAGGGGTCCCCCACCCCCAGCTGTTCCCCCCACCTGGTTCCTGGGCTGAAGTTGGTGGCTTCACCTCCTTCTGTGCCTTCGGGGGCAGCCCTGCCCGCCCCTCCCCACGGAGGCCTCCTGAGGCCGTGGGCGGGGTCTGGGTGCCCTGGTTCCTGAATGTGCTATTTCCCTGCCCGGGGCCTGCAGCCTCCAGTTCCAGGGGCAGGAGCCGGCTGGGGACAGCCTGGGGAGGGAGCCAGCTGCTGACCGAGCTCTGGCCTCTGGTGGGTGATGCAGAGCGAGTCACTGGAGAGGGGCTGGGTGGGGGTGTAGGGCCTGCCCCCTGCCTCCTCCTGCCTCCCACCCGCCTCCTGAGCCTCCCTGCCAGCAGCTGGGCCCCCAGGGCCGGAGCCCAGCCACCCCCCCCCCCCCCCCC